>NC_051411.1:37553755-37558755 GCF_015228065.2 Penaeus monodon
CTCCTCCTCTTTTTCCTCCACCTCTTCCTCTCCCCTTTCTCAACACAAAAATGAAAGAGAGGAAGGTTAGAAGAACGACAAAGCAAGATGAGAGAAGATAAATCAGCGGAGCTTCGTAAGGAAGAGGAGAGGGAGGCGAAGGAGGAAGGAGGAGGACAGGAGGGAAGCGGAAGGAGGGGGAAGGGAGGGAGGAAGCGAAAGGAGGGGGAAGGGAGGCGAAGGAGGAAGGAGGAAGACAGGAGGGAAGCGAAAGGAGGGGGAAGGAAGGGAGGGAAGCGAAAGGAGGGAGGAAAGCGAAAGGAGGGGGAAGGGAGGGAGGGAAGCGAAAGGAGGGGGAAGGGAGGGAGGGAAGCGAAAGGAGGGGGAAGGGAGGGAGGGAAGCGAAAGGAGGTGGAAGAGAAGGAAGGGAAGTGAAAGGAGAGGGAAGGGATTGAGGGAGGAGAAAGGAGGGGGAAGGGAGGGAGGGAAGCGAAGGGAGGGGAAGGGATAGAAGCGAAAGGAGAGGGAAGAGAAGGAAGGGAAGCCAAAGGAGGTGGGAGGGAGGGAAAAGAAAGGAGGGGGAGGGGAGGGAGGGAGAGGAAAGGAGGGAAGCGAAAGAGAGGGAGGGAGGGAGAGGGAGGGAGGGAAGCGAAAGGAGAGGGAGGGGAGAGAGGATAGATAAGGGAGTGAAGCGAAAGGAGGGGGGAGGGAAGGAGGCGAAAAGAGGGAGAGGGGAGGAAGGGAAACGAAATGAGGGGAAGGAGAGGGAGGGAGGAGAAGGGAAGGGCGGCAAAAGGATGGCGGAGGGGGAGGGAAGATCAAAGGTCTCTTTTAAATAGACTCAAGACGCAATTTGGATCCTCATCTTCCTGCGAGCTTTTGTATTCGGGGAAAATACAGGTGTTGGAGAGAGAGAGAGAGGGGAAATGTGTAATGAAGTTAGAACGAGTGACTGATACTGCAGTGTGGGAGGGAGGGGAGGGAGGGAGGGTAGGGAGAGAGGGAGAGAGGGAGGAGGGAGGGAGGGGAGGGAGGGAGGGACCCGGATGTGCAGTATCAGTAACGAGTCAAAATGGCGCCAAAATACACGCATCCCGACCTCCCTTTCACATTTTGTTCCGGGAAACAGGACTGTATGCACCGTTGCGCGAATACCGTGCTGTACAGCTATTGTGCATCGCGAATACTGCAATAGGAATCCAGTCCACTTAGCAGTTCCGGATCTCGACGAATGGAAATAGATTTCATCTTAAAATTTCGTTCAAGATAGCACAAAAGAGGTTGATTTCTGCAATACGGTGTGTAACGTTATTAATCATGAATTTTGTTGTCACCGTGCTTTCAAAAGAAGAAGCTCGAGTCTTTGAGACTTTAACAATCTTCATAGCTGATAACTTTTCGCCACACAGTTTCTCCGAGGTCCTTTTGATATCATAATTTGTTTGTTTTCCGTAAGGTATTTCTGAACTATGTTGGGGTAATTTCGCCCACACACACACGCGGAAGTTCATGTATGTAAGTGCACACGAGGACGTGCACGCTTACAAACATACATTTGCACACGCCTAAACACACACAAACACATGAACATACATACATACATACATACATACATACATAGAGGAGGAAGAGGAGGAGGAGGAGGAAGAGGAGGAGGAGGAGGAGGAGAAGAGGGAGGAAGAGGAGGAGGGGGAGGAGGAGGATAAGGAGGAGGAGGAGGAAGAGGAGGAGGAGGAGGAGGAGGAAGAGGAGAAGGGACAGGAAGAGGGGGAGGAGGAGGAGGAGGAGGAAGAGGAGAAGGGAGGAGGAGGAGGAGGAGGAAGAGGAGAAGGGGGAGGAAGAGAAAGAAGAAGACGACGACGTGCCTTGATTCTGCCTCCCCATTGTTACTGCGGGGACGTGGTAAGGTTACGAGTTACGGTTAGGGTTAAGGTTACAATTATAGAATGTGGAATGTTAGGACTGACATAGAATTATAGAATGTGGAATGTTAGGAAGACATAAAAATTATAGAATGGGAAAGTTGGGGACGACATGAATTAAAATGGGAATTTTGGGAAGACATAGAATTTATAAAATGTGGAATGTTAGGACAAATAAAATTTAAAGAAGGGAAGTTAGGACTGACATAGAATATAAAAATTGGGGAAATTTTAGGAAGAATAGAATTATAGAATGGGAATGTTAGGACTGACATGAATTATAGAATGTGGAATGTTAGGAATGACTTAGAATTATAGAATGTGGTAACATGAATCACTGAATGTGGTAATGTTACGATTGGCATATAATGTGGTAATGTTAGGAGTGATATAAAATGTGGTAACGTAAATTATAAAATGTGGTAATGTTACAAGTGACATAAAAAAGTAGAGTGTAATTTAAAAGGAGACAAATATAGAAATGTGGAGTGGGGTAACGTGAATTATAGAATGGGAACGTTAAGCTACTTACAGAAATGCAGAATGTGGAAAACGTGACAAGGACTTAAGAATATAAAAGTTAAATTTATAGTAAATTAAGAACGTATAACAAATGTTTTCCCCCTGAGGAATGAATGCTTTTTATGTGGTTTGTGAGATGGACGTCCCAAATTAGAAGGTGGCAGATTGAAAACATGCATGTTGCAAAATTTGAGGAAAAAGATGTTTTTTATTTTTTTAAAAATTTTCGGTAATGAGGGATAAATATTTGGTCATTTCCTCATGCGATCTGAGGAAAATGATGAGCAATTTTAGAAATACGCTTGAAATGTAATATATTTTCCACATATCCGGGAAATATGAATGATAAAGGAGATAAATTAAGTGATATAGTTGTAGAGAAAATAGAAAGGCTAAGCTAACTCGAACCATGGAAGAAGGTTAAGAAGAAAATAAGAAGAAAGGAAGGGGATTGAAATAAAACGAAAACAGAGAAAAAGAAAAGAAAAAATATTCGAGAAAAAAATAAATAATAAAACAAGGGAAAAAAAGAGAAAGAGAGATCGAACGTAAGCTGATTAATTAAAACCCTAATAAGTCTACGCGATAATGATAAAAAGAAAGCTTCGTAATATGACGATAAAAAAGGCTTGAATGAAAGATAAGAAGCATTACAGCCGTCGCTCAATTTCTCAGAAAGACGATCCTTTTAGAAATAACAGCGAGAGCAAGATAGAGATAAGTATTAGACTTCATATATGCACTTTTTTAGAGAAAGAAAGGGGAGGGTAGGGGAGGAAGATGGAAAGGGGAAGAAAGAGAGAAAGAAGAGAGGGGGGAAGAAAGAGAGAGATGGAGAGAGAAAGAGAGAGAGGGGGGGAGAAAAAGAGAAAGAGATGGGATGGGGATGATAGGGAGAGATGGGAAGAAAGAGAAGGAGAGAGCGAGAGAGAGAGAGAGAGAGAGAGAGAGAGAGAGAGCGAGAGAGAGAGAGAGTGAGAGAGGAAGAAAGAGAAAGAGAGAGATAAAGATTTTTAAATCGATTTCAAAATCGGAGCGAGGCTATCATAAGCGTCCCAACAACCGCACTCCGTAAGGGCCATTTTCGTAAACAAAGCACAGGCGAAGATGAGACTTACGGACGTTCTGTGTTAAGTCGTTTTTTCATGGCGTCAGCGGGATACTTCAGGCCCATCACCATACGCCTTTGATCAATATATTCTCAACATCTCCAAACACAACTTTCTTCTCCTTTTCTCCTTTCCTTCTATTTCTCCTTCTCTGTCTATCTACCTATCTGTCTATCTCTCTGTATGTATCTGTCTATTTGTGTCTGTGTCTCTATTTATCTGTTTCTCTCTGCAGTTCTGTTTATCTGTCTGACTATTTGTCCATCTCTCTCTCTCTCTCTCTCTCTCTCTCTCTCTCTCTCTCTATCTATCTATCTATCTATCTATCTATCAATCTATCTATCTATCTATCTATCTATCTATCTATCTATCTATCTCTCTCTCTCTCTCTCTCTCTCTCTCTCTCTCTCTCTCTCTCTCTTCTCTCTCTCTCCTCTCTCTCTCTCTCTCTCTCTCTCTCCCTTTCTCTTCTCTCTCTGTCTTTATATATTTCCTCCCCTTCATTTTTCTCTATTTATTATTTTTCTGTACATCTACGTCTAGTTCGCTTTGTCTATCTTCTTATTCCTCTCTACATTTTCTCCGCTCTTTTTTCTATTCATTTTACGAATAAAAGACGTATTCTATTAAAATATCTCATCCCTTTTTAGCTATCTTTCTTTTTTTTCATTTTCCATTTTTTCTTCATCTCCTTATCTGCTTTCCCGTTTTTATCTTGGTTTACCCTCTTCCTCTGTTTTGTTCTGCCTTTTCTCTCTATCTCTTCCTTTCAAATCTTTTCTTCCTAGTCTCTATCTTCTTCCTAATATCTTGTGCCTTCCTCGTTCTCTCCATCTCTCTATCTATCTGTCTGTCTGTCTATTTTCTTTTTCTTTCTAGCTTTCTTTTTTACTCCCTCATTCATTCCTTGTTCTTTCTTCTCGCTCCGTCCCATTTCTTTCTTTCGTTCTCTCTCTCTCTCTCTCTCTCTCTCTCTCTCTCTCTCTCTCTCTCCTCTCTCTCTCTCTTTCTCTTAGCGCTCTTCCTTTCTCTCGTCTTTTCTTTCCTCTCTCTCTCTTATTCTCATTTTTACCATCTTTGTTCTTGTTTCTTTCTCTGCTCCTCCCCCCACTTTTACTCATATATTTTTTATTCTTTTAAACCTTATTTTTCCCTTCCATTTCGCCTCTCCCTCTTTCACTTTCTGTGTTCTTGCATTCTTCCATTTTTTATTCCTTTCGTAAGAGAAAAGAATCGGAGGAGAGAGAGAGAGAGGAGAGACAGAAAGAAAAATCAATAGAAAAGAAAAAAAGAAAAGTATGATAAAGGATACGAAAGAAACGGAAGGTCGAGAAAACGAATAAGAAATAGGAAAATAAGTAAAACGAGAGAGAGAGAAAAAGGAGACAAGAAGAAGAGAAATAATAGAAAAGAAAGAAAGATAAATAAATATAGTTAAAAAAGAATGATAAAAAATACGAATAAGAAA
>NC_051411.1:37561255-37563755 GCF_015228065.2 Penaeus monodon
TGTGGGTTTTTGTGCCTGTGTATATATGTATTATTTATATGTGTGGGATCTATGTAATATATAACATATAATATACATAATACAATATACATATATACATATATTTTATAAAACATATACATAATATATATATATATATAATATAATATATATATAATATAAAATATACAAAATATTAAAATACTAAAACACACAACCTCTCCCCCTGAAAGACGACTCCTTAGGCCTTATCTCGCAATCCCCAAGATCTCATTTCGAAAATCAAATAGTCATCAAAGACGCAAAGAGACACTTCTAAGACTTCGCCAATAATAAAACCAATTCCTCGCTTCAAGTTTCAGTGAAATCAATATTTTTTTTGGTATAGGTGAGACTTTTTTTTTTTCCTTTCTTTCTTTTTTACTTAATTTATTTCTTTCTCTCTCTCTCTTTTTTTCTTTTTTCTTTCCTTCTTGATTTTTTTCTTTCTTTCTTTCTTTCTTTCTTAATTTATTTCTTTCTTCTTTTTTTTCTTTCTTTAGGCCAATGTTAAGCTTATATATTTCTTTCACTCTTTTTCCTTCCCTTTTAATCTGTCTCTCTTTCTCTCCCCCCCCCTTTCTTATTTTCTGTCCTTTCTCCTCCCTACCCTATCTCCCTTTCCGTTCCCCCTCTCTTTTTTCGTCTCTTTCTCTCTCCCTCTCCCTCTCCATCCCTATCACTCTCTCCTACCCCTCCCTTCTTCCTCTCCTTTTCTCTTCTCTTTCTCTTCCCACCTTCTCCTCCCTCTCATTCTATGGTTCCATCCCTATCATTCCCTTTCCCTTCCCCTTTCCCTATCTCTTTCCTTTCATTCTCCCTTTCCCTTCCCCTTCCCCTCTCTCTCTCCCTTCATTCCCCCTCTCTCTGCCCTCTCTCTCTCTTTCTCATCATTCTCTTTCCTTCACCTACCCCCTCCTTCGTCCTCTCCTCCTTCCCTCTCTCTTTCCCCTCACTTTCTCTTCCTTACCCCTCTTCCTCTCAATCCCTGGCTCCCTTCCCGTCCCCCCTTCCCTCCCTTGCCTGTCTTCCCTTCCCTTCTCTCTTCTCCTTCCCGTCTCCTTTTCTCTTTCCTTTCCCTCTCCTTTACCTCCCTCTCTCTCCCCTGTACTCTCTCCCTCTCCCCCTTTCCCCTCTCTCCTCTACCCTTCTCCTTTTCCCCTCCCTCCTCTACCCCTCTTCCTTTCCCCTCCCTCTCATTCCCTGGCTCTCCCCCCACTATTCCTTATCTCCCCACCCCCCACTCTTCTTATATCCTTTATTCCAATTACCATATGAGAAAATAAGGAAATAGGTAAATGGAAAATTAAGGTAACCTGATTTTGTCTAGTCATTGCTATTTTTTGTTCGGTGCGCACACGCGTACATAGGGCAATATACATACGCTCATAGACACAAGCACACACACACACAAACACACACACACACACACACACACACACACACACACACACACACACACACACACAAAACACACACACAACAAAACACACACACACACACACACACACACACAAACACAAAAACAAACACACACACACACACACAAACACAAAAAACAAACACACACACAAATAAACACACACACACACAAACACACAAACACACACTAAACATATTTACACATACGCTCATAGAGACATGTACACTTAGACACATACACAAACAAACACATTTAAACCATGTCAAAATGTACTCTATATCTTGAACCACCATAACATTGCAATATGCCACATACAGGCTTTGACCCTTGCAAACTTAGATTAAATTCGTTTTCACTGTCGGGATCAACATATGCAAAGGACACGACCGGCAAATAATTTCGGATTCCTCCTGGAAAATGTCATAACGAATATGGCGCTGGAAGGGGGAGAGAGAGAGAGAGGAGGGAGGAAGTTTATATATTTTTTTTTTTATCTACTTTTCTTATTTGTTTGTTTGTTTATTTATTTATTGCGTGATTTATGTTTTTTCTTTCTTTCTATTTATCTTTTTCCTTTCCCCTTCTCTGCTTTTCTCTTCTTTTCTTTTTTTCATTCTCTCTCTACCTCTCTCTCTCTCTGCCTGTCTGCCTGCCTCTCTCTCTCTCTCTCTCTCTCTCTCTCTCTCTCTCTCTCTCTCTCTCTCTCTCTCTCTCTCTCTCTCTCTCTCTCTCTCTCTCTCTCTCTCTCTCTCTCTCTCTCTTCTTCTCTATCTCTCTCCTCTCTCTTTCTGCCTCTCTCTCTCTTTTCTCCTCTCTCTCTCTCTCTCTCTCTCTCTCTCTCTCTCTCTCTCTCTCTCTCTCTCTCTCTTCTCTCTCTCTCTCTCTCTTCTCTCTTTCTCTCTCTTCTCTCTCTTCTCCTCTCTCTCTCTCTCTCTCTCTCTCTCTCTCTCTCTCTCTCTCTGTCTTTCTCTCTCAATCTGCCTATCTTCTAATATCTCTCTGTGTTTCTTTCTCATCCCAAATTGCCTACCTTCCATACCTTTCTCTCTTTCTCCCTCC
>NC_051411.1:37568755-37573755 GCF_015228065.2 Penaeus monodon
CTCTTTTGTCCAAAGTCTCTTTCTCCAACTTTGCCCTCAAAAAAAAAAATAAAAAAACATTCTGGATCTGGGGGGGGGGGGGGAGGAGCAATTCCCTTATATTCAATTTTGTCTGTGTCTGGTTTCATCTGCATGTACCCTTGTGTTCCTGGAAGCTCCTGACAAAGGTTTGGTCGATGATAATATACACACATAACACGCACACACACACACACACACAAACAAACACATATGTACATAAAGACACACACATACATATGCACGCACGTACTAAACACAAACACTTATATGTATGTGTGTGTGTGCATATATATATATATATATATATATATATATATATATATATATATATATATATATATATATATATATATATATATATATATATATATATATGCAAGTATTCTATATCCCTATGCATCTATCTATATGCGTGTGTTTTTGTTGCTGTTATTTGAAAGTATTTATTTCGCAAATAGAATATCATACAGTATATTTATACAGTTATTTGCGGAAATTAAAAGACAGTTCCTGAAGCATTAACTGATGGGAGTGAAAGTGCATATTTGAATTGAAAACGGGGACAAACAGACAAACAACAACGATTGTATAGGAAGCTAAAGAAAATAAGATACACAAAGGTACAGATAGCGGAAGGCAGACTGGCCTAGAAAATGTTAAATATAGGTAGGACAAAAAGACGAAGAGGAAGACAGACAGACGCAGACTCACTCTCTCTCTCTCTCTCTCTCTTTCTCTCTCTCTCTCTCTCTCTCTCTCTCTCTCTCTCTCTCTCTCTCTCTCTCTCTCTCTCTCTCTCTCTCTCTCTCTCTCTCTCTCTCAGCACCAAAGTAGTTATGACATTTCCCAGGAAGAAATCTAAATTATTCGCCGGTGCCCTTGACATATGTTGACTCCGACAGTGAGAACGATTTAATCAAAATTTGCAAAGGTCAGAGCTGTGTATATGGCATAACACGAACTTATGAAAGTTCTACGTTATCGGTATATAAAGAAAAGGTACAATTGAATGTAAGTGTGTCTTTATAGGTGTCCGTGTTTGTAGATTGTGTATGTGTAAATGCGTGTGTTCATCTACATACATGTATACGATATTATGCGCGTACGTGTCTGCATATGTGTGTGTGTGTGTATGTGTGTGTGTGTGTGTGTGTGTCTGTGTGTGTGTGTGTGTGTGTGTGTGTGTGTGTGTGTGGTGTGTGTGTGTTTGCCCCTCTTTTCAATGCGTGTCTCTCCTCGAGCGTCTGTTTATGTGCGCAAATCCGTGCCTCTCAGCGATCCTGCATATAATTTCATGTGCGTATATCTATGTGTATCCGTGTGCTGAATGTATCAAAGCATAAAGTTCAGCACAGAATCCAGCGATCACAATCTCGGCACCGGCGTTATGGGGCGTGAAGGCTGTACAAGAAGCGTGGCAGGTAATCTCATAGGATACCGAATTTTCACATTTTATCCGATCATATAGAATTTAGGTTGGGAGAAGGAGGAGAGGGAGAGGAGCTGTAAGGAGGAGGGTGGAGGAGGGAATGGAATGAGGAGGAGGGAGGAAGGAGGAGGGGAAGGGGGAATGGGAGAGGGAAGAAGGGAGAGGGGAAGAGGAAGGGGAATAAGCAGAGGGGAACAGAGGGAGGAAGGAGGTGAAAGGAGACAGGGCAAGAGAGAGAGGGACTGAAGATGGAAAAGGGGAAAGAGGGAAGGGGAATGGGTGTAGTGAAGATAGGGAAGGGGAGAAGGGGAGAAGGGGAGAAGGAATGAGGGATATGGAGATGAGGAAGATGAGAGAGGAGAGGGGAGGAGAGGGAGGGAGTGGAGATGGGGAGTGACTGGAGATGGGGAAGGGGTTCAGTGGGGGGGTGAATTAAATGAGAGAGGGGAGTGAGGGAGAAGAAGTTGAAATGGGAAAGGTGAGAGAGGGAGGGGGGGGGGATGGGGAAAGAGAGAGAAGGAGAGAGAGGAGAGAAAGGGAAAGGGATAATGAGAGGGAGAAAGTGAGAAGGAATGGAAACCGGAGAGAGGAAGATGAGAAGAGGGAAGAGAGGAGAGAGAATGTGAGAATGGAAAAGGAAGAGAGAAGAGGATAAATTTCTTAGAAGAGCTTCTGTCATTACGATTTAATTTCCTCTATCTTCTTTTCACAAGCGGATAGGAACGTCATAAAAAAAATAATAATAATAAAAATGAATAAGTAAGTCGCTGTCGTGGTTTCACTTAATTCGTTCAACATTATCAGAAAATTTTATTATCGTTTTTGTTTTTTTTTTCTCTCTCTGTCGTATCTTTAAGTGTCGTTTTTACCATTATCAGTACCATTATTATTGGTATCACTTGTTAATTATTCTAACATAATCAATATCGCAAATATTGATATTATGTTCGTCATTATTGCTATCGCTATTATTACCATTGCTATTATCCTTATGATTATCATTACTATAAGTATTAAAACACTATCATCATTATATTTCAGTTTATTATTTTCAGTACCATCATCTCCACTTTATCCATCATCCCTGTCATGATTATTATCAGTCATTTTCATCATCAGCATCAACTGTTATTGTCTCGGCGGTCGTAAAAATGCCTGTGCTCCGATTGCTGGCTCGAGCTCGATCCCACGACGAGAAAACGACATATCGCCTTGAGAAGTCAAACGCAGGTGTCGGAAGGGAAGTCGCCGCCGTGGCACAAGCGTTAATGCGCCGAATCGCGGTTGATTAGGAAAGGGCATCTAGTTAGGCAAGGGTGAGACTGCCAAACTCTCTCTCAATAGTGAATTGAGAGAGGCCTATGTCCTGCAGTGGAATGAATGGCTGCTCAAAAAAAGAAGATATGGATAATATAATAATATATTAGATAGATAATATGTTTGGGTAGATAGTATATGATAGATAATAATATAGGTTGATATGTAATAGATAAAATATAATATAAATAGATAGATATATCAGTATATATTGTACATGTATAACGTATTGTATGTGTGTGTATTGTTGTATATGTATAGTTATGATATTTTTATGAGTGTTTGTATATGTATATGTAGATATATATATATATATATATATATATATATATATATATATATATATATATATATATATATATATATATATATATATTTGTGTGTGTGTGTGTGTGTGTGTGTGTGTGTGTGTGTGTGTGTGTGTGTGTGTACATATATATTCATATATTATGAATATTCATATAACACTATAACTTAAAGAAATTTTTCTAGTCTAGTGGTTACTGATTGTAAACCACATATTACGTAGTAATAATTGATAAACGTAAAAAAACAGCAAAATTATGATTTGAGAGAAGGAGAAAGAAATATGAAATACGAAATTAAGAGGAGAACGCTGGAAACCAGATTTTTGGAAATACTAACATGTTGAAATGATACAAAAATATCACACTTTCGATAAAAGTGTACTGGAAATAAGGAAAGATATGGATAAAGAAGGAGAGAAAGTGAAAGGAGCGATAAAAGAAAAAGGTAACATACACACACACACACACACACACACACACACACACACACACACACACACACACACAAAAAAAAAAAAAAAAAAAAAAAAAAAAAAAAAAAAAAAAAATATATATATATATATATATATATATATATATATATATATATATATATATATATATTATATATATATATATATGTGTGTGTGTGTGTGTATACATATATATATATATATATATATATATATATATATATGAATGAAATTGAAACAGTAAATCTATAATAGATTCAGTCCATATTCCTACCAGTTTTCTATCTCCATTCCAGCACTATTTTCGTTTTGACAATTTCTGGCAAAAATTAGAAATTGTTTACCGATGTCCTTGGCATATGTTGAGTCTGGCAGAGAAAATCATTTCATCTAAGTTGCAAAAATCAAATTTGTGTATATGGCTCATCGTGAACAATGTTTTAAGTTATAAGTTGACATATAAAAAAAAATCATAGTATATTTGAATGCGTAGTTGTGTTTGTGTGTGTGTGTGTGTGTGTGTGTGTGTGTGTGTGTGTGTGTGTGTGTGTGTGTGTGTGTGTGTGTGTGTGTGTGTGTGTGTGTGTGTGTGGGCTTATGATTGCGTGTGTGTATTTGTGATTGTATGTATATATGTGTATGTATGCATGTCTTTGAATGCATATATGTATGCATGTATGTGTATGAACGTACCGAACCACACACAGAGCCCAGCGAACACACGCCCACCGCCAACGTTATGGGGCGTGAAAGTTGTACAGGGAACACCAACCTCTAATCTCACTGTTACTTGATTTTCTTGTTTTGTTTTGTTTTTGTTTTCTTTCTTGCTTTTCTAAGTTCCTTTTTATTTTTTTTCTTCATCTTGCCTCTTCTTCTTTTTCATTATGGTTATTATTGTTATTATTATTGTTATTATTATTATTATCATTATTATCATTATTATTATTATTATTGCTTTTGTTGTTGTTATAATTATTATTATCATTATCATTATTATTATATAATAATTTTTATTGTTATTATTATTATTATTATTATCATTGTTATTATTAACAGTAGTAGCAGTAGTAGTAGTAATAGTAGTAGTAGCAGTAGTAGTGTGGGAAGGGGGTAAAGTGAAAGGGGAGATGGAGAGAGAGAGAGAAGGGGACGAAAGGAAAGGGAAACAGAAGAAAGAAGAGGGTGCGAGAGGAGGAGGAAGGCGAAGGGAGGACAGATGAAGAAGAAGGTCGAAAGAGGAGATAGAGAGAGAGGAGGGGAAAGTGAGAGAGAGAGAGAGAGAGAGGAAGGAAAGAAGCGAGAGGGGAGACTGAAATAGAATAGGGAATAGAAAACGGAGGGGGGAGGGGGAGGGGATTAAAGTGAGAGAGGATGTTCATTTTTCATTCTTTTGTTCGTCTTGCACAACGCATCCCGAAATAAAAAGATGTCCTTTTTTTAATCTTCAGCTTAATTAACTGAGTGAGTTTC
>NC_051411.1:37578755-37583755 GCF_015228065.2 Penaeus monodon
GAAGAAGAAGAGGAAGAAAGAAGAAAACGAAAAGGGAAAATCAGAAAAAGACAAAAAGAAAAAAGACAAAGAAAGAAAAAAAAGGAAAAAAAATATATATACACATACATATCTCCTCGAAAATATATTTTTTTTAAATCTTGCAATGTCCAGGCTCCCTCTCTTACAGTATGAAGGGTCTTCTCACATAAATGAAAACCTGTCAGACACATCTCATCTCTGTCCAGACTCCGTATTCTGGGAATTTCTCTCTATCTGTTCTTGCAAGGACGAATATTACGTACAGACATTCACACACAGACACATTTTTACGTATGTGCATTTGTCTATCTTTTTATGTCTCTATCTTTTTTTCCTCTCTCTCGTATGATATAGATAGATGGATAAATGTAGATGTCGATATCGAAACACACACACACACACGCACGCACGCATACGCGCATACACACACACACACACACACACACACACACACACGCACACACGCACGCACACACAACACACACACACACACACACACACACACACACACACACACACACACACACACACACACACACACACACACACACATTCGTACACCTACGAGTGTGACAGACAGACAAAGATGAAACAGCAATCGACAGCGAGAGATCATAAAGTCCTCCCACCCCCACCCCCTTCCCCCTACACCCTTCTCCCACCCCCCCTTCCCCCACCCACGAAATTAAAAAGGAAACTAATGGCGACAGAAACGAAGGAAAAGAGGGTGGGAAAAAATAAGAAAGTTTTACACTCACGGTACGGATTTTTGCGAGCATAAAGAAGATAGCTCTGCCTGGAGACGGGGGAGGGAGAGAGAGAGAGAGAGAGAGAGAGAGAGAGAGAGAGAGAGAGAGAGAGAGAGAGAGAGAGAGAGAGAGAGAGAGAGAGAGAGAGAGAGAGAGAGAGAGAGAGAGAGAGAGAGAGAGATACAGACAGATAGACAGACAGACATAGAACAAAGAGAGAAAGAGAAAGAAACAAAAAGTGGGAAAAAAAGAGGAATAAAAAGAGAAAGAGATGTTTGTGCAATTGCAAAGCAGGACGACAGGTCGGTCGGTATCACGTGATGAGGTGTTGCAGACGAGGAAGTGATGGAGTGTGAGAGATGTGAGGGGGAAATGGGGAAATGTGAAGGCGTGGGAAGTTATGAAGAATGGAAACAGAGGAAGGGAGAAGAGGAGGAAGAAAATGGGGGAAAATGCAATGACCTAAGGTTATGAGGAACGCCAGAGGATTGAAAACTGAAGATGCAACATTAGGATTACATATGTATGGGTGTGTGAGGAATTATGAGGGTATATGAGTCCGGAAATGAGGGTTGTTTTCTGGTATTTATGAGAGATCGAGTTAGGATAGTGTGAATGAGGGACCAAGACAGTTATGAACTTTATTGACTTATAAAATTAAAAAAAATGTGAGGAATAAGGATATATGAGACCTGAGAATGTATGGAATATGATGAGAATTAAAGAAAATAAAATTAAAATTAAAAGTGAGGAATAATGCATTTAGAATAACTGTTCCGCGATGGTTAGAATGAAAATATGAGACTAGAGAATTTTCAAAAAAATATTCAAAAGAATAACAAGGAAAAAACAAGTTAATAAAAAAATATAATAATATAATAATAAAAAATAAGTAAATAAACAATGATGGTAAAGTAGGCGATTACTAACGAAAGGAAGCATAAGAGATATAAAGATTATTGCAATATCCTAAGAAATAAAATGAGAATTGTGGAAAACAAGAAAAATATGCAAAAATCTGTACATGAACAGGTAAGAACAAAGGTAACCTTAATTCATTTAATACGTAGTCAGAAAGTACATTTTTTATACCAAAGCAAAAACGTTAATACATGCTAACTTTGAAATAAACGTTAATTACGTCAGTAAATGTAAATTTATTTAATAATATCCGTGTTTGCAAGACTGCGCGAGGGAAAATGAAGTCTTGAATTAAGGAATAAGGAAAAATTAAGAAAAAAGAAATAGGAAAAGCGAAGAAGGAAGACAAAAGAAAAAAGGAGAAATAGAAGAAAGAGGAAACAAGAGGAAAATTGTGATAAAAATTCGTACAAAGGAAAAGGGGAGGAAAAACAAGACAATAAAAATACAAAACAGATGAGAGACGAAAAAGAAGAAAATAAATGTACGAGAGAAGAAGAGGAGACGCAGAAGAAAGAAAAGAGGAAGAGGAAAAGAAAAAGAAGGAATGTGCGATAGAAGAAACAAGAGAAAAAGTATAAGAAAGAAAGAATAAGAAAAAAAAGAAGGAAAAAAATAAACGAAAAGAGAAAAATTTAGAAAGGAACAAAGAAGTAATAAAATTTAGGAAAAGAGGAAAAAGGAGAGAAAATGACAATAACTCAAGAAAAAAGATAAAAAAGACAAACCAATAGACAAAAAAGCGAAAAAAAATAACATTAAACAAGATAACCGTTAAAGAAGAATTTTTGGATAAAAACGTCCTTTTATATCAAAACGAAAGAAATATTTGGGGAAAAAAACAATCGTTTATAACAAACAAAGGAAATATTGAAAAAAAAAAACATATTTTAATAACAAAACTAAGAAAATGTTAGAAAAAGAAACACCTTTTTATAACATAACAAAGAAAAAGTTTTTTAAAAAATCCTTTTCTACAAACGAATTAAATATTAAGAAAAAAAAACATCCTTTGATACAGACGAAGGAAAAAAAAAACCTTTTATTTAAAAATAAATAATAATAATAAAAAATAAATGAATATTAAGAAAAACAACATCCTTTTATATCAAAACGAAAGACATCGCATTATCGAAAATATTCACACACGATAAAACGAAAACGAAAACATCCGGACACCACGCGGCATCCAAGGTAAGAATAAGAGAAAGAGAGAAAACGATGAAGATTTAGGAGAGGAGAAGAGAGAGAGAGGGAGAGAGAGGAGGGAAGGGAAGGGGGGTGTGAGTGCTAGCGTGGGAGGAGGGGGGGAGGGAGGCTGGTAACGAGTGAGAGGAGAAGATGGGTTGCATGACGAGCTGCGATGATGAGGGAGATAGAGTGAGGACGTGAGTTGAGAAACAGGAGGAGCAGGAGGAGGAGTATATATTTATATACTTATACATACATACATACTTATATATGTGTGTGTATATATTTAAGTGTGTGTGTACGTGTGTGTGTGTGCGTGTGTGTGTGTGTGTGTGTGTGGTTGTGTGTGTGTGTGTGTGTGTGTGTGTGTGTGTGTGTGTGTGTGTGTGTGTGTGTGTGTGTGTGTGTGTGGTGTGTCCTTCTATCTATTTGTCTATCTGTCTGTCTGACTGTGTGTCTGTCTGTATGTTTTTTTTTTTTTATTGTCTATCTATCTATCTATCTAAAAAGAAATATTCATAACAACATTTTCTTTGTCATGGTATAAAATTACAAAAGTAATTAATTATATAGTATATTTTCTTTTCATTCCAGGAAATCTAGCAAACACAGGTCGCGACATATATATATATATATATATATATATATATATATATATATATATATATATATATATATATATATATACAATGAAATAAATATATATTGCGTTACGGTATTCTCCTAGTTATTATGGCAAATTTGCAACATTTTTACGAATTAACAATTGCAAAGTAATTCCAGCGGGCAATATCATAGCAAAGACGATGATATTAATAACAATGATAAGGATAATGGTAAATTCAATAACGAGAATTATAATAATGATACTAATTATAATAGTAATAATGATAATGATAATAAGAATAATAACAATAATATTAATTATAGTAAGGTTAGTTAGAATGATAATGATAATATTAATAAGAGTATATAACAATAATAATGATAATAATAATAATGATAATAATAATTATAATAATTATTATCATTATTATTATTATTATTATCATTATTATTATTACTATTATTATCATTGTTATTATTATTATGATATTATGATTAATGATGATCATAATCATAATATTGATCATGATGAAAATAATAATAATTATCATCATAATAATAATTGTAATAACAGTGATAATCATGATAATGATAATATCAATACTAATAATAATAAGAAGCAGAACGATAATAGTGATATTAACAATAACAATAATGATGATTATAATGATGATGATATTAGAAATAAAGATAATAATAATAGTAACAATAATAATAGTAACAATAATGATAGTAATGATAGTGATAATGATAATAATAATGACAATAATAAAAAATAATAACAATGATAATCATAATAATAATAATAATCATAATAATAATAATAATAATAATAATAATAATAATAATAATAATAATAATGATAATAATAATAACAATAAATAATAAAAAAAACTAATAATAACAATGATAATAATGATAATGTCATCATACTCACCACCAGACGTAAACTCCAGTGCTTAGAAATACTCCTATTGCAGAGTTGCATCCTTTGTTTGCTTTATCCTGACATCGTGTGATATCATGTGTTTATTCTACATCTAATTAGTTTTGTGACTGATCCTTAGCTTGTCATCAAGCAGCCTTATCAACTTTCTTAAGAGGAGAGGAAGACTTAAATTACTCTAAAATAACACTTCAGAAGTTATTGAACTTTGCTTCGGCACAGACAAGATTCACTAAGGGGGGAAGTTTGGGTGAGGGAGAGGGATGGGGAGTGGGAGGGAGGGAGAGAGGTAGGGAGAGAGAGGGAAGGAGGGAGGGAGGGAGAGAGGTAGAGAGGGAATGAGGGGTAGACGGAAGGAGGGTAGAGGTAGAGAGGGTGAGATCAAGAGAAAGAGAGAGAGAGAGAGAGAGAGAGAGAGAGAGAGAGAGAGAGAGAGAGAGAGAGAGAGAGAGAGAGAGAGGAGAGAGAGAAGAGAGAAGAGAGAGAGAGAGAGAGAGAAGTGAGAGAGAGAAAGAAGAGAAGAGAAAGGAGAGAGAGAGAGAGAGAGAGAGAGAGAGAGAGAGAGA
>NC_051411.1:37588755-37593755 GCF_015228065.2 Penaeus monodon
AGTAGAGTAGGGGAAAAGAGACGAGAGGAGAGAGAGAGAGAGAGAGAAGAGAAGAAGAAGAGAGAGAGAGAGATATAGAGAGAGAGTGTGTGTGTGTGTGTGTGTGTTCGTTTCGTGTATGTGGTTGTGTATCTTGTTTAAGCCAGACCAGTAATCAGCCAAACGAAAAGAAAAAATGTTTAATAGGAGTAGGAACATATCAACGTAGCTTTTTCTAGCATGATGTATAGTTCTAAAACTGTTCCATGTACTGTTGTTTGTACTTCGCTTTCCAAAGAAGAAAAGAAAGAAAAAAGTTTGTACTGTATTGCATAGAACTATTTCAGAGATGATATGCGGAATTGGAATAAGAGGTGAGGAGAAGGAGGAAGGACGAGGAAGAGAAGAAAGAGGAAGAGGAGGAGGAGGTAGTAAAGGAGAAGGAGAAGGGGAAGGAGCAAGAAGAAAACGAAGAGGAAGAGGAGGAGGAGGAAGTAAATGAGAAGGAGGAGGAGGAGAAGAAAGGGAAAGATGGGGAGGAAGAGGAGTAGAGAGGGGGAGAATAAAGAAAAGTAGGAGGAGGATGTGGAGGAGAAGGAAGAAGCGGAGGAAGAAAAAGAAGATTAGGACGCGTGGTAAAGAAGAGGAGGAGGTGAAGAAAAAGAAAAGGAAAGGATGGAAAGGAAGAGGGAGAAAGAGAAGATGAAAAGAATAACAAAAAGAAGATGAAAAAAAAAAAAAGAAGAAGAACAAAAAGATGAAAGGGGAGGTGGAGGAGGAGCAAAAAGAGAAATTATAATAAGAAGAAAGCAATAAAGCAAATAAAGAAGAGGGACAAAGGGGAATAAGAAGAAAGGAACGTGTAAACAGAAACAAAAACAAAACAAAAATCAAGTACAAAACAAATTTTGAAGATAGAATAATAAAAAAAAAAAATACGTCTTAATTTCTTTTCTCTCTCTCTCATGCCAAGCTGAGCTACGTACGAAAACAATGAATATGAAAAAAAAATAAAAACAGTTAAAAATTAATAAACAAAAAATACGATTACCCAACAGAGAAATTTATATAATACTTGTGTTCATTCGCAATATTTATGCTATTCCGATATTCTTCTTTTTAAGATGAAAAACAAACATACGCAAGAAACCTTTGGATGATGTAATTTAAATATGATATTTACCCTCTGAGGATATGTAAAGATATATTTGTAGGTAGACTGTACAATACGATTTTTCAAACTTCCGGTAATCCATTAAAATAAATACAATTTTCAATGGCTAGGAAAGTTAATTTAGAAAGACTAACATTTGCGAAGACTGCCGTTATGTCGTTCAAAATTTCTAGCTTTTGTTTTCATCGTAACTGATAAATTTGTTCTTCCTTGGTGATTAAAGTTTGTTTTTCTTGTACACCTGGAAAACATAAATAAAATAGTATAAAAATAAATAATGAAATATATATATATTTGTTATTGTGTGTGATATTGTAGTTGTGTTTAAGTTTTTAGCTAGTCCTACTATACCCATCAAAACAATATTTATTTATAGTCTCTCAATCAGTTGTAGCACCCTCCTCCTCCTCCTCCTCCTCCTCCTCCTCCTCCTCCTCCTCCTCCCTCCTCCTCCCTCCTCCTCCTCTTCCTCCTCCTCTCCTCCTCCTCCTCCTCTCCTCCTCCTCCTCTCCTCCTCCTCCCCCCTCCTCCTCCTCACTCCTCCCTTCCCCTCCTCCTCCTCCTCCCCTCATCCTCCTCCTCCTTCCCTCCTCCTCCTCCTCCTCCTCCTCTCCTCCTCCTCCTCCTCCCTCCTCCTCCTCCTCCTCCTCCTCTTCCTCCTCCTCTTCCTCCTCCTCCTCCTCCTCTTCCTCCTCCTCTTCTTCCTCCTCCTCCTCCTCTCCTCCTCCTCCTCTCCTCCTCCTCTTCCTCCTCTCCTCCTCCTCCTCTCCTCCTCCTCCTCCTCCTCCCTCTTCCTCTCCTCCTCCTCCTCCTCTCCTCCCTTCCTCCTTCTTCCTCCTCCTCCTCCTCTCCTCCTCCTCCTCCTCCTCCTCCTCTTCCTCTTTCTCCTCCTCCTCCCTCCCCCCGCGTAAGTTATAAAAGCTCGAAATAGCAATAGAATTTTTTTTTATGCCTACAATATATCATATAACACAGAATATCTCATAACTCATATCTCAGAACCAGAAAACAATGCAGGTTATGCCACGTGGATACAGTCTGTTACGGTTATTACCTAATTATACTAAAAGCAGACAAGTCTCCCCAACGCAGTCAGCGTAATCCACGTGGATATTATCCATGCAAACACTCTGGTGGATAATCCCTCAACTTTAATCCTTCCAGGTTTCACTCAGCACTGCAAACACAAAACCTGGATTGGTTGTTAAGGCTTCGTTGGGTCCATTAGTGATATTGTTACTACCATGGTTCATGGCGGTTATCCATGGCGGTCATAATCATGGCAGTGACAATGTGGCAAGAGTAATAAAAGTCTGTATTTGGCAGCGCTGTTGTTGTTCATCGCTGTAATACTTAACATTACGTCGATGTCTGCTAATATCTAATATTATTATTGTTGTTTTGTTATCGTTAATATTACTACTACTATTACTACTACTGCATATACGTCTACTACTAATACGTCTACTACTACTACGTCTACTACTACTACTACTACTACTACTACTACTGTTATCATTATCATCAACATCATCATGATCGTCATCATCATCACCAGCAGTTATCACACTTATTATTACTGTTGTTATTATTCTTGTTTTATTATCATTATTATATTTATCATTATTACAAGTATTAATATTAGTATTATAATCATCATTCTTATCACAAATATTATTCTATTTTTATCATATAAGCTGCTGATGCTTTATAACAGAGTGCGAGTACATGGAAGTAACAAAAATGAAAACAACAGAAAAAAACACATTAAATAGGCAACGATAAAACGATAAATCATTGAATATATGAATAAAATAAAGAAAGAAAGAAAGGAAGAGATAAATAGATAAATGATAAACAAATAAACAGATCAAGAAAGAAAGAAAGAAACTGGCAAATAAATAAATAGATAGATAGATAAATAAAGATATAAAGAAAGAAAGAAATTGACAAATAAATAAAGATATAAAGAAAGAAAGATATTGACAAATAAATAAATAAATAAAATAAAAATTCCATCAATAACTGGGAGAAAAAAATAAAAAAGGAACATTAAAATTTGATAATTCTTCTACCAATCACTAATCATATGTTGACACACTGCCTCTGTTCTGCGTGATTACTAATCAATTGATATTCTCTCATTGAGCTATCAAACAGAGTGTCAACCTATTAGATTAATAAAGGGGTTATTGTATTACGGATATAGCAGAGTGAAAGAAACAAGGTACCCTAACCGGGCTCAAAAAAAAGGAAAAAAAAATCAAGTGGGAATTGATAATTGACACTCGGTTAGACAACTCTCTATTCACCTGATCCATTAACTAAATACCCTTTTTTTACGTGTTCAAACGTTCGAGAGGACTTTTTAAATGACTCTAGATCAATCAGCAAAGTGACAGGGGAATGATCACTTACTAGGGGGTGAATGCCATAGAAAACGGGATTCGGGGGTCGTGAGGGTAGACTATCTTATATCCGAATGAATGTTTATAAATGTCAGCAAATAAGAGTGTAGGAGATAAGGGAGAAAATTATAATGAAATAGAAGAGAAAAGAATGTGCAGATTTTTTTTTCATTCTTTTTTTTTTCTTCTTTTTTCTACTTTTTTTTTCTTTTTTTAACGCTGAAATACCATGTGTCAGTATCCTGTCACATGGCTGTAAATTCACGAAAAAGAAATTTGCATACTAAAGCACAAGATTAGAAATTGGAATAAAGAGAGAAAACTGTTGATAGAAAACTGAAAAATATATTAACAGAAATAATGGTACAAAAATAATAATAAAAAAAAACATAACATTTCATCCCAGGTTCATCTAACTGTAAAATAATAATAATAAAAAAAAAAAAAAAAAAACATACAAATCAGTATAAAAAAATAAATAAATAAAAAGGATATTCAACTCAAAATTTATATATATATATATATATATATATATATATATATATATATATATATATATATATATATATATATATATATATGAGTAAATATCAGAGAAGAGCGAGAGATAGACGAAAGTCTTACCCACGCAAGCTCATGCATTTTCAAGCTGTTTTAATTATCGAATCAGTTCGAAAAGTCCAAGGACGAGGCACATAACTTTCTGATCTGTTCGATAATTTTCTTCGGTAGAAAAGCAATTTTTTTTTTTCAAGTGGATTTTTTTTTTTTTTTTCATAGAAGGTAGAAGGACAAGTAGTTTTTTTTATTCAAGCAATTCCTGCTTTTACCTTTATATCATTGATTTGATCGCTAGAGAAAAGACAGATAGAGGGAGTGAAGGAGAGGGAGAGAGGGAGAGAGAAAGAGAGAGAGAGAGAAGAGAGAGAGAGAGAGAGAGAAAGGAGGGAGGGAGGAGGAGGAGAGAGGGTGGGAGAGAGAGAAAGGAGAGAGAGAGGAGAGAGAGAGAGAGAGGGGAGAGGGAGAGAGAGAAAGAGAAAGAGAAGAAGGACAGGAAGAGGACAGAGAGAGAGAGAGAGAGAAGGACAGTAGAGCAGACATTAGAAAGATAGACAAGAATACGAAATAGAGAATAGAATGGTACTGAAATGAGACGAGAGAGATTAGCTACAACATTACATGAGGAGAGATAGAGTAGATTACAGAAACGAGAATGACAGAAGAGAAAAAGATAGACGCAGTAATGTACAAAAGAAAAAAGAAGAAAGAGAAAAAGAAGAAGAAAGAGAAAAAAATAAAAATATAAGAAAATAAATCATATAAATAAATAGAAAAATAGAGAAGAAGAATAGAAGTAGAGAGAAAAGAAACATACGATAAACATAAGAAGATATTAAATCAGAGATGAGCGAAGGTGTAGATAGTCATATGACAGAAGA
>NC_051411.1:37608755-37611255 GCF_015228065.2 Penaeus monodon
TCCCCTCACCTTCTCCTCCCTCCTCATCCTCCTTCCCTTCCCTCCTTCCCTCCCCTCGCTTCTATCACACATCCCACTATCATTCCCCCTCCCCTCATTTCTATTCGATTTCTCTCTCTCTCCCGTTCGACTATGAATTCTCTGTTCTCTCTGTTGTCTGTCTGTCGGTCGTCTCTACTGTCCCTCTCTCTCTCCCCTCTCTCTCTCCTCTCTCTCTCTCTCTCTCTCTCTCTCCTCTCTCTCTCTCTATCTCTTCTCTCCTCTCTCTCTCTCTCTCTCTCAAACTCACATCTCTCTCTCTCTCTCTCTCTCTCTCTCTCTCTCTCTCTCTCTCTCTCTCTCTCTCTCTCTCTCTCTTCTCTCTCTCTCCTCTCTCTCCTCTCTCCTCTCTCTCTCTCTCTCTCCTCTCTCTCTCTCTCTCTCTCTCTCTCTCTCCTAAACCCTTACCGCCATTCATTTTCCTTTCATTACTTCCTTCTCGTTCATCTTTTATATTATTTCCTTTTATCTTTACCTTTTTTATGGAATTACCTCATACATACTTTTTTTCCTATCAATCTTATCTTATCCATGTTTATTTCCATTCGAATGTTTGGTTTTCCGTCGCCTCGTTGCACCTTTTCATGTCAGTCCTAATGGCTTCTGTTTCTTTTCTTTCTTTCTTTCTTTCTTTCTTTCTTTCTTTTCTTATTCCCTTCTCTCTTTTTTGTTTCTTTTCAATTCTGATTCTTATTTTGTTCGTGCTTTGTTTTGTTCAATTATTTTTATTGACCTCTTCTCTTTCCTCTCTTCTTATTATTTTCTAACTCTGCTATCTACTCGTTATCCTCTCTTCATCTCTCTCTATTCCCCTTTTGTACTCATGCCCGTTCTCTTGCCTTTTCTTCTCCCTTCCTCTTCCTCTTTTTCTTAATCCATCTCCTTACTCCTCATCTCTTTCCCTATCCCTCTCTCTCTCGCCCTATTTCTCCCTCCTCCTCATCATCATCATCCTCTACTCTCTCTCTCCATTTCTTCCTCTTCCCTACGCCTCCTCTTCTTCTCCCTTTACTCTCTCTTCTCTCCCTTCTTCCTTGGCCACCTCCTCCTCCTCCTCTCCTTCTCTCTCTCTTTATTCCTTCCCCTCCCATCCTCGGCCTCCATACCTCTCTCCTCTCGCCTCATCTTTCCCCAAATAACTTCTTCTCCTCGATGCCCTCATCTTTCCTCCTCCCCTCTTCCCTTTCTCCTCTCTTCCTCTCTCTCCCCTCTCCTCTGTCCCTTCTTAATCCCTCCTCCTCCTCCTCCTCGTCCTCTCCTCTCCCCTCCTCTTCATCCCCTCGTCCTTCGTGTACCCTCTTCCTCTTTCTCTCTCCGTCCCTTTTCCCCCTTCTTTCACACACCCTCCCCCTCCCCCCATCTTTCCTCCGTCCCTCCTCCTCCATACACTCTCCCCCCTCCTCCTCCTCCTCCACCCTCCCTCCTCCTCCCTCCCTCCTCCTCCATACACTCTCCCCCCTCCTCCTCCTCCTCCACCCTCCCTCCCCCTCCCTCCCTCCTCCTCCATACACTCTCCCCCCTCCTCCTCCTCCTCCACCCTCCCTCCCTCCCCCTACGGAGCTCTCCAGCCTTGTCTTATATTTACGCCATCAAGACTTACTTGATGATTGACGCCACAGTGGATCTAGTGAATGGGGGGGGAGGGAGATCTTGGGTTTGGGTAAATTATATATGTGTGTGTATTAAGGGTCGACACCGTGATTTTGTGTATATATCGATTTTTCTTCTTCTTTTGCTTCTTCTTTATTTTATTTCTTGTGTGTGTGTGTTTTTTTTTTTTTTTTAGATATGCATATGTATCTTTATATAAGTTTTTTTTTCTTGGATCTCTTTCTATTCTCTATTCTCTCTCTCTCTCTTTTTCTCTCTCTCTTTTCATCTCTCTCTCTCTCTCTCTCTCTCTCTCTCTCTCTCTCTCTCTCTCTCTCTCTCTCTCTCTCTCTCTCTCTCTCTCTCTCTCCTTCCCTCTTTCCCTCCTTCCCCCTCTCTATCACTCCCTCCCTCCCTCCCTCCCTCTTTCCCTCCCTCCCTCCCCCCTCCCTCTCTCTCTCTCTCTCCCTCCCTCTTTCCCTCCCTCCCTCCCTCCCTCCCTCCCTCCCTCTCTCTCTCTCTCTCTCTCTCTCTCTCTCTCTCTCTCTCTCTCTCTCTCTCTCCACCCGTACCCCGCCCCCTCTTTCGGTTTCATGCTATTAATTTTCATCGTCAAGAGGTATATAGCCTCATGAAATTCTTTAAAAACCACTCTTCTGTTAATCATTTTCTCGCAAGGAGTTGGGGACGAAATTAAATTTATTTATATATATATATATATATATATATATATATATATATATATATATATATATATATATATATATAAATGTGTGTGTATGTGTGTATATGTATATATTCATATATATATATGTGTATGTATATATATATATATATATATATATATATATATATATATATATATATATAT
>NC_051411.1:37621255-37626255 GCF_015228065.2 Penaeus monodon
GAAAAGTATGATAAATTATTTTTAAAAAATGACACAATAGAATGTGTCAATTTTGTTTGGAGGCGATAGGAAACTTGGCTCTATCAATGCATAATTACGGCTTGCATTATGTGTTTTGAGTTGTGCAAAAGACTTTTTTTATGTTACCATTCAAATTCAAACCCTTGGATCTTGTGAATTAAACAATATATTCTTTCTTTATATAAATGTTTAGTCAGAATGTGTATTCTTGAATATATAATGTGATATATATCATGTTTAGTTGAGCCGTATTCAACGAAATTTGTGAGAGCAGGAGCGTGGGGACACCCTTGGCCCAAGATTTTGTATACGTCGGGCCAGGCGAGTGATTTTTGGTGTCATTGCGTCTGTTTACTCTGTGGAAATTCGCATAGGAGATATGTAAAGATGTTGTTTGCATCATGAACTCAATTTTGTGAAATTGAGCAATGTTAATAGCCTTTGTCATATGAGACGCTGTTTAATGGGGAAAGTTCATAGCAATCTTATAACTGCTTACGTATGTCAGAATTTTTAGTTTGATTTGCTTATTGATATATTTTGCATGATCCTGTATGTTCCTTGTCGTTGTGATTCAAGATGATTCGGTGATTCTCATTCATGCTTAATGTGGAATATGATTAACAGCGTTGTTTTATTTGACATATTTAGATTTGCTTGTGTTCGCATTATCTACAGTTGATTCTTTGTAAGGAATTTACATATGAATCTCTTTGTTTATTGTGATTTATTGGTGCAACCAGTATTATGTAATTGATCTTAAAGATTCGAAATGGCTTTTAAACTTGATCTGCCTGGCATGGAATGAGTTATTTGTCTACTACATTATTAGTAATAATAAGTACTATAGGTTGATATATTAATCTTTTACAGCTTCCCTGGCGATTGCTTTCCAGGGGTTGATCAAGTGCAGGCCTGGTAGTCTCCTGTTCATTTATCTATTAGAGATAGTGTGGCTATGTTGTGTCTTTTATTGATTTATCGTTCTCGTAGAACAATGAACACTTTTTTATTATTTCATTGTCTTTCTTGAACTTTGTACATTTTATAAACCAGATATATGTCATGAGGAATATAAATATTTTGTATACTTTGTTTGCATTGATTCGTAGATTGATTTTGCATGGCATTGGGCCTCTGCCTGTGGTGGATGTTCTATTGCAATGCATTAAAATTTACATTAAATTTATTTTGACAGGTAAAATCAATAAAGAGATACGAAAACGCACAGAAATCTGATTTTCCTGAGTAGCATTACAATGAAGATGATGATGATGATAGATGATCGTGATGGTGATGATGATGAGGATGAAGATGAGGATGAGGATGATAATGATGGTGGTAATATTAAAAACAATCATAATAATGATAATAATAATCATTATTATAAAGAAACTAGTTAAAATTATAATAATAATAATAATAATAATTATAGGAATGTTAATAATAATAATAATAATAATATAATGACAATATAATAATAATGATAGTGATTATAGTGAAAATATCTATCTACCTGTTCATCTATCTATCTACTTATCTATTTAGTTATATATCAATCTATTGTTTTTTACTATCATTTTTGTGGTTGCAATCGTTGTCATCATTATTGCTATTATTTTTATTATTACTATCATTATTATCGTTTTTGTTGCTGTTGTTGTTCTGTTCTTGGTTTTGTTTTGTTGTTGCTGTTGTTATTGGTATTGCTAATGTTATTAATGATACAATTATCCCCTTGATCATCATTATCATCGTTATCCTCATCCTCATCCTCATCATCATCATTATTATCATCGTTATCCTCATCATCATCATCATCAATCATCATCATCTTCATCATCATCATCATCATCATCAAAGAAAGAGGGAGAGGGAAAGAGAGAAAGAGAGGAAGGGAGGGGGAGAGGGAGCGAGAGAGAGAGAAAGAAAAAAAAAAAGAGAGAGAGAGAGACAGAGACAGACAGACAGAGAGAAAGAGTTAGAGACAGAGACAAAGAGAGTTGGGGATAGAGATAGAAATACAGAGAAAGAGAGAGAGAAAGAGAGGAAGCCGTAGAGAGCAAAACAGGGTCTCCGATCAACTCCTGGACCCTTCGTTCGAAACTGACGCAGAAAATCGAAAATTTGCATAATTTTACACTAAAAGGAGTAATTCTGTTTCGCCAGATTGCGTTACTAATACGCTAGACGGATTTCAATAGAAAAAAATCTTGTTACACGGGCATTAAACTCGATGGTAAACTGCAGAAGAATATTATAGGCTTGTTGCAGGAGCTTCCCCTTTCATCCTGTTATATGACAGTATGTAACCATCAGGTATATTATCAACTGTTTTATTATCTTTGTCTTTACGGACAATGGTGATATAAACATTTTTTAAAATATAATGGGATTGGCAACTTTGTATATATGGCTTTTATGAAGCTTAATATGATATAAATACCTTTAAAAATCATTAATATACTTTTCTGAGAGTTCATCACTGCTAACTCCAATAGCTTATGAAAACAGTATGGAATATGCTAAAAAGTTTTCAATTTACATATTACAAACTGATTAAAGGTCGATATAGTGAGATCACTACGCATACAAAATTGTAGGATTTCTGCAGAAAATAATTTCCCCCCATCATTATCATAAGGTAATTTATGTCAGGTGACGATAATGTTATTCTGAAGATATTCCAATATGTTGAATCAAAACCAATCTCTGCACTACTTATCTTTGTATCCTCATGTTTATTTTCCTTACGACCATTTATTTATTTTTCTTTTCTTTTTTTTATTTACTTTTTTTTTTACATTTTATCAGTTAATTCCGTGTGGTCAGTCATCGTGTTCTCACAAAACTTTACTTCATCGCTTTCTGGATGAGGCTTTTGTGTGAGGAAAACATCATTTCATTTCACTTACTATCTGCTGTTGATGATAATCCCCAAGGATAAGGACCTACATGTTCGAAGCTACAAGAACCTACATCTTTGACATAGTTCGAAGCTATAAGACTCACATATTCGAAACCACAAAGACCTACATGTTCGAAACTACAAGAGATACATGTTCGAAACTACAAGAGCAATTTATTCGAAGCAACAACGACCTACATGTTCGAAGCCACAAGGACCTATATCTTCGAAGCTACTAGAACCACATGTTCGAAGCTACAAGGACCTACGTGGTCAAAGATTCAAATGTCGAAGGAACCCTTTGCCTACGTGTCCAGAATAAGCAATGAAAAGTTAAACCATACATTATTGGATTTATGGTTTTGATAGGTAGGATTATTAACCAGTTCGATTCTCTTGGTTCAAAGTAAGTCCTACCACCTGTCGTTTTCCGTGAGATAAATAAAATATAATCGCCTTTTGTTCTTCCTCTTGTGTCATTTGGCGCGCTGGTAGCATGGGCTTTATTCCCCGCCATTTTCCAGGGTCGAATTTACTTGTTTGACAGACAGTATGTGTAGCAATAACTGGTGTGCTAACCTTTCCCTGGCATGATGGTACTTCTTTCATTAAATCCTTCTCATGAATGTTATATTTTCCTTTGTATGATATCCTGGATTGTTTTAATCAGGAAGGTACATCAATGTTTGACTCCTTAAGTAAAAGCTACTGTCACTTCTTTTTAAGACTGACATTCTCAGTTTTGAATTCTAAAGCATAATATTTATGCTGTAGTTTTTAATACAATATTCATTTTCATTTATTATTTATGAGACCTTTATTGATTGTTAAATACTTTAACATTTTAATCAATAAATAATGAATCAGTCACTCCTGAATGGTGCTAAACGTAGTTATTATGATCATTTTGCTGTCTGTAAAAAATTAAATGGAATAATTATAGTCTGACTTTGCCATAAGGCAGGATTTTTTCATCATCCTAAGGATAATCACTGGTCGCACCATATTTTATATTTTTAATCATTGTATTTAATTATTTCATCTATCGTCAACTCATAGTACTTGTTTGACGTTGGAGAACAGACATTCCCATTCCGATCATCCATCCCTAGTCCGGTGGTGTTCGTTCAGCTGACATGATCTGGAATCTCTGTCCCCGTCTTTACCATCAATAATGAACATATTTATTGATAAGTGACGTGTACTGATGATATAATAGGTAAGAACGAAGGACTGAATACCACTTTCATAACACGATTTCCATTGTTAAGTGTATTAAGAACGAGCATAACATCAACCAAGCTACACCAATCCACAACCTTCATTATTATTAACATCATTTTCCTTGACAGGCATCTGTCCCACAACACAAACAACAGCTTTTCTCCTGCATATTGACCGGTATATATCGAATGCCTCTTAGATATCGTCTTTCATACCTTCTATTGTTCTTAACGTTGTCTCAGATTACTTCGTCTCCGAGCTTTTAATGAGTCAGCTTTGTTTTTAATCCCTTGGGTTCATTGAGGAGGTTATCTTGTTTATCCTGTCCATGGTCTTCTTTCCAGAGTTCTGATATGCTTGATTATCTATTGATTAATCTATTTATTTATTGATTTAGATATTATTGTAACTATCTTCGTCATTATTATTATCATTATTATTATCATTATCATTATTATTGTCATCATCATTATTATTGTTGTTACTATCATTATTGTTATTATTATTATTATTATTATCCTTATTATTATTATCATTATTATTTTTGTTGTTGTTGTTATTAGTTGTTTTTTGTTGTTTTTTCTGTTCTTGTTGTTCTTGTTCTTGTTCTTGTTATTACTAGTAGTAGTAGTAGTAGTAGTAGTAGTAGTAGTAGTAGTAGTACCATTATTACCATTATTATTAATGGTAAAACTTTTATCATTATTGTTATAAGTGGTATTCTTATTAGCATTACTACCATTATTAGTAGTAATGTTGTTGTTGTTTAAACTTATTTCGAAAAATAGTGTTCTGTGGGGGAGGAATGTACGATATTACTGTATGGATGTCAAATGTTAGGATTCTG
>NC_051411.1:37641255-37643755 GCF_015228065.2 Penaeus monodon
TCCCTCCTTCCCTCCCTCCCTCTCTCCCTCTCTCCCCTCCCTCCCTCTCTCCCCCCTCCCTCCCTCCCTCCCTCTCTCCCCTCTCCCTCCCTATCTTCCTCTGTGACACGGAATAATTATGGCAAGTCTTTTAATGTAACAAAAAAAGGTCACGTAGCAGTTAGACAGAGGTGAATGACATTTAGCATTAAGTGGAATCAGGAAGCTTTTTAATAACTGGTACGTCACGCGTGTAAAATGTGTAAATTTTCGTATAATGATGTTTGTGGTTGTCAAGGAAAACAGGGTTTTACAAAGCTCTTTTTTTTCTCATGTTTCTTAACACGAACACATACACAGATAGATAGATAGATAGATATACATTCAAATCTTTTCACATAAAAGAGGAAGACGAAGAAAAAGAGGCACAGACAGAGACAGAAAGACAGACAGAGAGAGGAGTAACGAAAGAAAGACAGATAGAGGGAGGAGTAATGAAAGAAAGAGAGAAAGAGAAATAGAAAGAGAGAGGACTAACGAAAGAAAGAGAGAGAGAGGAGTAACGAAAGAAAGGGAAAGAGAGAGCGCGAGCCGGCAATAACAAACGAGTGAAAAAAAAATAGACACAGACAGACAGACGGGAACAGAAAGAGCAAAGAACCCGACAAGACGAAGATGGAGAAAGGGAGGAGGAGACAAAGGGAGTACATTCTCCCGTGTGAATGGTTACGGCATATTGGGTCGACCCCGTACGAGACCTCAGGGATATTGCGTGCCGCCTCTTCATGGCACTATGGCACCTATACAGCGATGATATGGAGGAAGGTGGAATAATATTAGGGAAAAGGGGGGCATGCCTCTGCCTATTTATGAGGTTATGAGATTATTTGAATGCGCAATTGAAACGTCTTTTGTATTATCATCATTATGTGTGTGTGTGTGTGTCTATGTATATGTGTATGTATAATTTTTTTTTTCTTAATCTCTCATTCAGGGAATAACAATTTACTTGTAGATGATACAGGCGCCCCTATTAGTCGATATATCTGTATACGTTGCATATTTGCCATCAGATTTATATTTGATATCAAATGAAGACAAACACAGTAACGTATACACACATTTAACACCTAGCCACATAAGAAGCGAAATAAAAAAACGTGATAGCAATGATATCAAGTCTTCATATCCTATCAATACCGTATCTTTATCAACCTCTCTTTAGCTTTGACAATCCCGTCTTCAAACACGATATATCTGCTGTTCAAGATTTGACAAGATTTACATTCCTTTCATTCTTAAAAAGGAATTCGAAATGAACAACCCTTCACATAATGAACATGAATTATCAAGTAGACTCTGGAACAGCCTTGGCAGACTTGAAGAGCGGAAATAAAAAATAATAATGATGATAAAAAAATAATTGTATTTAATGTGACAGCGATCAGAGGAAAGCACATTAGTAGAATGCCAAGCCTTGATTTAATTTACATTGTTAATGTTACTGGGCACTCTTCCGCTTTCGCCTCCCGCCTCCATTTTTAATTCCTGTCTGTAATTGTCTGTCTCTCAAGATTTTTTTTTTCGGATTTTGGTGACGTTTTCTCTCCTTGTTTGTCTTGTCTTTCATTTCTCTTGATCTATCTGTCTATCTTTTTCCTTTCTCTCCTTCTTTCTATCTTTCTTTTTCTTTCTATCCTTTTCTTTCTTTCTATATTTCTTTTTCTTTCTATCTTTCTCATTCTTACTCTCTCTCTCTCTTTCTTACTCTCTCTCTCTCTCTCATTCTCTCTCTCTCTCTCTCTCTTTCTCTCTCACTCTCTCTCTCTCTCTCTCTCTCTCTCTCTCTCTCTGATTTTGATGTCACTTTCTCTGCTTGTTTGTCTTGGGTTTCATTTCTTTCTCTTTCTATCTATCTATCTCTTTCTCTTTCTCTCTTTATCTATTTCTTTCATTTATTCTTTCTCTTTCTCTCTGTCTTTCTTTCTCTCTCTCTCTCTCTTTATCTCTCTGTCTTTCTCCCTCTCTCTTTCTTGCACCACACACACACACACACACACACACACACACACACACACACACACACACACACACACACACACACACACACACACACACACACGCGCGCGCACACACACGCACACACGCACGCACGCACGCACGCACGCACACGCACGCACACACACACACACACACACACACACACACACACACACCCACGCATATATATATTTATATATGTATATAAATGTATATGTATATTTATACAAACACACCCAAGCATATATTATATATATAATATATATATATATATATTATATTATATATATATATATATATACTATATATCTATATTATATATATATATATATATATATATATAATATATATATATATATATATATATATATATATATATATATATCCCTACCATCAGGTAGCAGCTCTTCATCGGGCAAACTACGCCTTCCTCAGCCTGGACTCTGCGTACTCTACTTCAAACAGAGTCCCATTAACCTGC
>NC_051411.1:37648755-37651255 GCF_015228065.2 Penaeus monodon
ACATTTCAACCTCCTTGTTGCAAATGTTGCACTTGATTATCTAAGGTTCACAGATTTTCCCCTCCGGCGTTTTACACTGATTATTTCTTGCAAATCTATTGCGCTTGTTGACAAAATGAGGTGTAAGGCTATTAAAGGAATATATATTTTTTAAATGTTATGGACAGCTTGATCACTTGTTGACAAACTGAGGTGCAAGGCTATTAAAGGGATATTTTTTTATATGTTATGGATTGCTTGAACACTAAAACTAAGACGTGTATTTTGATTAAAATGTCTATCTTGACTTTTCCCCCTGGGTGCGAGCATGAGATTAAAAAGGTATTTTGTGTGTACATTGTATGGCTGACTGTTTATATAGAGGTTGATTTGTAATTCGTGTGTGAACTGCATATGATTTAGATAAAATGTGGTTTTGCAGTTACTACCATTTATTTACTCTATCTATTTATCTATCTATCTCTTCTTATTTTCTCCCTCTTCTTGTTCTCTCTCTCTCTCTCTTGCTCTCTCTCTCTTGCTCTCTCTCTTTTGCTCTCTCTCTTCTTGCTCTCTCTCTTTTGCTCTCTCTCTCTCTTGCTCTCTCTCTCTCTCTCTCTCTCTCTCTCTCTCTCTCTCTCTCTCTCTCTCTCTCTCTCTCAGCTCTCTCTCTCTCTTCTCTCTGCCTCTCTTCTTGCTCTCTCTCTTCTCCTTCTCTCTCTCTTCTTCTCTCTCTCTCCTTGCTCTTCTTCTCCTCTTGCTCTCTCTCTCTTTCTCTTTCTCTCTTCTCTCTCTCCCCTCCTTTCCTCTCTCTTCTCTCTCTCTCTCTCTCTCTCTCTCTCTCTCTCTCTCTCTCTCTCTCTCTCTCTCTGTTACTCTCTTTCTCTCTGTTACTCTCTCTCTCTCTCTCTCTCTCTCTCTCTCTCTCTCTCTCTCTCTCTCTCTCTCTCTCTCTCTCTCTCTCTCTCTCTCCTCTCTCTGTCTGTTACTATCTCTCTCTCTCTCTCTGTCTGTTACTCTCTCTCTCTCTCTCTCTGTTACTCTCTCTCTTCTCTCTGTTACTCTCTCCCTCTCTCTCTCTCTCTCTCACACACACACACACACACACACACACACACACACACACACACACACACACACACACACACACACACACACACACACACACACACACGTACACACATGAACTGATCGAAAAGTATCCAACGTCTGAATTTAAAATGAAAACCATCCTGGCTAAACTAAAGAAACTTTTACTTTTCTTTCAAAGTGACCTTTTGACTGTCTACACGCCCACCGAAGGGTCCGTCCTGCTGTTGGAAACTTTATTTCTCTCTCTCTCTCTCTCTCTCTCTCTCTCTCTCTCTCTCTCTTTCTCTCTTTCTCTCTTTCTCTCTCTCTCTCTCTCTCTCTCTCTCTCTCTCTCTCTCTTTCTTTCTCTCTCTCTCTCTCTCTCTCTCTCTCTCTCTCTCTCTCTCTCTCTCTCTCTCTCTCTCTCTCTCTCTCTCCTCCCCCTTCCCCTTCGCCTCTCCCCTCACCCCTTTCCTCTCCTTCCCCTCTTCATTTCCCACTCCCACTCCTCCCTCTCCCTCTCCTCTTCCTCATCGTTCTTTCCTCCCTCTCCCCTGCTTCTCTCTTCATTGCTCTCTCACCCTATCTTTCTCTTTCATTGTCTTTCTCGTTTCCTCTCCTTTTCTCCTTTTCCCTCTCCCTCTCCCTTTCTCTTCATTTTCGCCTTTGTCTCCTCCTTCTGCCTCTGCTTCCTTCTTTGCTTCTCTCCCCCCTTTCACTCTCTCTCTCTCTCTCTCTCTCTCTCTCTCTCTCTCTCTCTCTCCTTATACATACATACATATATATATACATATACATATATATGTATATATATACATATAAATGTATATTTTATATATATATATATATATATATATATATATATATATATATATATATATATATGCACACACACACTCTTTCTCTCTCTCTCTCTCTCTCTCTCTCTCTCTCTCTCTCTCTCTCTCTCTCTCTCTCTCTCTCTCTCTTTGTGTGTGTGTGTGTGTTCCTGGTTGTAATTCTACAACTGGTACCAATCTGTGAAGTTTTTGTTGAGATCCCCGCGTTGGGTTTGTAGGGACACGCACGGTATATTTCAGAGCTTTATTGAAGATGGTAGATCGTAGCGTAGGCGGAGGTTGAAGATGTAAGTGGCCGGCTTGTGCAGACTCGTGCTGGGTGTGATGTGATGGTCCCCAGGTTGCTGAAGCGATGGAGCTGGATCGTGACTCGGTGTGGAGGGTTTGTTCAGGTCAAGGAGAAGGTCGGAGGTCATGAGCAAAGGCGGCGTGGCCTATGTTATCTTCTCCGGTGGCTTTTAGGGTATCGCATGATTGGAGGCGAGACACGTCGCTAAGCTCCGCCCACTTGTGTGACTACTAGTTGTTTTACTGTTGTTTTTTTCGTTTTCTTTTTTTCTTTTCTTTTCTTTTTTTTTGGTGGGTTTATGATGTGTTTTAGATACCCATTA
>NC_051411.1:37666255-37668755 GCF_015228065.2 Penaeus monodon
AGCATTTCTTAGTTATGCGTATATATATATATATGTAAGGCTATGATTGAAATTGACAGATTTTGACAAATAATTAAAGGATATTTGGATAGTTAATATGTTAATGGCGGTCAGATACAATAATAGGACAAAGAAATATTCCGAGATAAATACTATCGAGATTTTAAGTGATAAACGATGATAAAAAAATTAATAAACAAGCAAATAGGTCAATATTAAAAAAACAAAAGAATAATCACATAAACAGATTTAAAAAATAAAAAGATAATACCAAGACACTTAATTCCCTGGAAAACGAGACACCGTTGATGAAAAGTTTCGAAAAGCCAAACAAACCCAGTGAGTCGACCCTCTTATTCGACGGCCTTTTGAGCTCTCCGGGAAAACTTTTCCTCGACCTCCTCCCATTGGCAGCCGTGTCTTCCTGCGCTTCTCTCTGGACAACTGCTAAAACACACACACGTTGCAGAGTCGGAAAGTGCATTCAGTCTTGCAACTTCTTGGGCAAGGGTCTGCGAATAGCTGGGGTTCGTTGGTGATTTGGTGAAGGTTCGCTTGCGTTTCGAAGCAATGAGGCATGAGGGAGGTGAGCTAATGATAAAGATTGTGTTAAAGGAAATAAATAAATGGAAAATAAGTATAAGATACTTCATTTATTTATCTTGTTTATTTGTTTATTTTAAAATTGTCTTCTAAAATAAAGAATAGAGGCCTATACATAAAGGAATGTAAGTAGGTATGTAGGTGTGTGTATGATAAAGGTTGTTTTCGTGTGCTTGTGCATGTTAGTGTGTGTGTGTGTGTGTGTTGTGTGTGTGTGTGTGAAAGAGAGAAAGAGAGAGAGAAAGAAAGAGAGAGAGAGAGAACTGAAACCAATCTCTTAGAACGACTAGGAAATGGAAACGTGTTGTTTCTTGGGGAACAGGAAATGGGAATGATATATAGTAGACTTTAAAATTTTGTGTTTTGTTAAGTTATATCACATGAGAACTTTCAGAAAATAATGGCGCGACTTCAATCTTCCCAAGCGTTCGAAAAAGCCGGGGAGATGCATCATTTCGAAGGTATAAAAGGTTATCGAAGTCTTCAGGTTCTTGTTATCAGTATGAAACATGACTCTCTTCTCCCTCTCTCTCTTATTCCTTCTAGTTCTCTCTCTGTGTCTCTCACTCAGTCACTCCCCGTCTTATTTTATTTTTAGTTTTCTCTCTTTCTCTCTCTCATTCTTTCTTTCGTTATTCATTTATTCATTTATTTTAATCTTTCATTCTTTCTTTCGTTCTTTCTGTCTTTCTCTATTTTTTTCATTCTTTCTTGTTTTCTTCCTTTCTCTTTTCTTTTATTTTCTTTTTCTCTTTTCGTTTATTTTCTTTTTCTCTTTTCTTTCTTTATTCTTTCTTACTATCTTTCTTTTATTCTTTCTTTCATTCATTCTTTCTTCTTTTTTTCATTTTCTTTCTTTCTTCCTTTTATCTTCTTTCTTTTTTTATTTATTTATTTAGTTCTTTAGTTTTTTTTCTTACATTCTTTCTTACTTCCTTACTTGCTATCTTACTATTTCTTTTTATTTCCCTCTCTCCCTCTTTCCCTCCTTATTTCCCTCTCTCCCTCCTATCCTCTCTCCTTCCTTTCCTCTCTCCTTCCTTCCCTCTCTCCCTCCCTACTTCCTCTCTCCATCACTCTCTCTCCCTCTCTCTCTTCACCTCATTCTCTCTCTCTCTCTCTTCACCTCATTCTCTCTCTCTCTTTCTCTCTCACTCTCTTTACGCTGAATATCAGAGAGAGTCAGAATACCGACAGTCTCCTTCTCTAAATTGCAATAGGTATTTTCCTTGAGTGTGCAACCTACGTATTCAACGCGGCGACGAAAAGCACACTGGAGACTAACTGCATGAATGCGGGGCGGCCGCCTTACCCCTTTCATTTACCTTCGCTTGATCTCGTCGAAGGCTTTAAAATGTGGGGGGATTCGATTTGTTTTTTGTTTTTGTTTTTCTTTTGCTATTTCGTTCTTTTTGTTGGTTGGTTGGTTTTAACTTTTTTTTTTTTTTTTTTTTTTTTTGCTCCCTTTCTTTCTTTCTTTCTTTCTTTTCTTGTTTTCTTTCGTTTTTTCTTGCTTTCTTTCGTTCTTTCTTTCCTTTTTTCCATCTTTTTTCGTTCGTTCCATCTTTCTTTCTTTCGTTCGTTCTATATCTCTTTTTAGTTTCGTTTGATTTATTTTGCTAAATTCAAGCGTTCCTGAATGATGCAAAGAATTTTTTTTTAAATGATGGACAAGGAATTTGTATTCAGTTTAATCTGAAAATTAATGAAAAAAAAAAACGCGAAGAATGATAGTGTTCATAATGAAAATGACAATGGTAATAACAATGGCAATGATAATGATAATAACAATAATAACAACAAGAACAAGAACAAGAATATATGTACCTGCAGACGCACATACACAAATGCATATTTGCATATTTGCTTATATACATACACTTTAAAGCGGTTTATA
>NC_051411.1:37673755-37688755 GCF_015228065.2 Penaeus monodon
TGGGTGTGCCTGGTGAGACATACTGAATGCTATATGAATTACGTTAAATAACAATGTAGTGGTGAGTTTTGAGTGAATGTTGCTGGCTCTTCATCATGTGAAGTTGCACATAATTTATAATTTAGTTAATTCCATTTGTTACAGTGGTTATTCTTTGTCTGGTGTGACAGGCTGTCTGTTTGCTTCTAAATTACCTCCTGCGTGCAAGGAGTGGCCGGACGGCAAGATTGCTAGACGAGAACGCTAACACAACGCCACACACATAAAGGAACTTTGAATTCCATTTTCAAAGAGGATTGAACAATATCCTGATGGTTTCAAACGCGATCACGAATCAAACAAAACAACGGAATACTGTCAGTTTTATTTGTTATTCGCACAATTACAAAATAAATGTCATGAATGCAGACATAAAGACATACACAGATACAAAACGAAACAATTATATCATAAAAAAACATATACTGTTGTATAAAAGATAAAATTTAAGGTTTCGTATCTATGTATTCAGCAATTGGCACGGTGAACTACTATCGTATTTTTAACATTGACTTCCTTCAGAAAAATTAAAATAATGAAACTGGAGAGAAAAAGCAAAGCAAACCTCTGCCGTTAGTTTGAACCTACCACTTGCCTCTCCACTTAATATATCTCTATTCTAACCTTTAAAATCTGCCTCCCTCAACTCTTTCTAACTGGGCCAAAAATTCCGCAGTTATATACCTACTTCAACGGTATTTATCAAACAAATCTAATACCACTTTTAACGCTTGGATCTACCCAAAACATCCAATTTATACCACAAATCGACGCCATTATCTGATCATCTACTTCGGATCACTACCAAATTCTACTGTTATCCCGAGGCCATAGGTAGCTAGCCCCAAATTTTTCATCATATCCGCCTGTTACTTTTTGCCTCCAGTTACTTTTTGCCTCCAGTTAATTAACTTAAAAATGAACTGATGGGGAATCACATCCTAATAAGTTATCTCTCCCTTTATTAATAACAAACTGTTTTAAACACGTCCACAATCATGGATAATGGCATTTTTCACCATTTTCTTTGTTATATTTGTTATATCGATATTAGTTTGCACTGATATCAGCCCGTCGAGTTTTGCAGTATTTTGTCTATATCCCAAAAATACAGGGAAGTACTATCCAATTTTACAATCACAATGCATAAAACCACCACCGCCACGATACACAATCCATGTAAATCAGATCCTGATTTCCCTTACGATTGATATAAATTCCCTGAACAACAAATGGCAAACACTTTTGTTTATATATCTCTTTCTTTGCACATCTACCCTCTAACGAAATATGATATTAATAAAACAAAACGAAAATGGGTTTATCGGACCCCGAGAACATTCACGGTCCAGGCTCCTAGGGACAAGGGACCCAGCTGGAATAATGGCAGTTTTAAATACAACGTAGACTTTTGCAGATATCGGGGAATTCAATCAATAACTCGATACTTCATTTACAGGAGAGAGAAACTAGCACGAGACTCAGATGTGACCTGTTCTGACCTTATAGAGACAGTGTACTGGCCTCTCTCTCTCTATGTATATGGTGTTGGTGATAATCGTCATGGGATGATAAGCATTAACGTTAACACAATTATTTGTTGTCCTAAAGATTATGGTAATATGCTAGTGATGATAATACAATAATTATGAGTTACTCTTTTTATCATTAATATCAATATTAGTGAACCTGTAGTCATTCCGATAAATGTAGGGAAGGTATGAATAATAATGAGTATCTCAGTGTATTATGTTATTCATTCTCATTCATACCCTTTCCATAATTATCTTTATCATTATCCTTGCTGTAGTCATATGATTATGAAAATGGTAATTATTTACCATAATCGTAACCACTGTCAGTTATAAACATAACAGTCATCATAATCATCTTCACCATAATGACTATAATGGTGATAACAATCCAAGTCATCGTCGTCGGCAGTATCACCATCACCACCACCATCATCATCATCTACATCCTCTTTCATATTCTACGTTTATCTCGCAATTCCGAAGGCTGCAAAATAATGTGCATTATTTTTGCCTCTCCGCTCCATACCCTGAGGTGAACTGTATCCTGTTTGCTTGTTTTTTTTACTCTAAGGCCTGATTCTTGTTTCAGTAAATTCAGCAGGAAACTTCGCACAATGATTTTCCGCGCTTGAAATCTGAAGCTGTAACAGTCACTTCAGATACAGTTTCCTAGACGGTTAACTATTAATGGCGGGGATATTTGGATATACACCACTAAACACCTTTTACAACAGTTAAGCTTTAATCAATAATCTTTAGCAATTAGGGGATACTTTTAAATCTTTTTTTTTTCGAAAATCTGTTAAGGTAATTGGCTGAAAAGATTTCTTTGTCGGATGAAATTCCATACATTCGTGCTTTAAGCCTTTTTTTATTACTAGAACGAAATATCAATAGAGGGTATTATCTAAATATCAAAGGTCATATAAAAACAAGGTTGTAAAATGAATAAGCGTTTGAAAGGCAGAAATTAAGGTTTCCATTTAACCAAATCAAACGCTGCTCATTGTTAATTTGATTGAGTTTTATTTTTTTTATTTCTTCCCAACAATTCAAATGGAAAGTGATTTATTAATTTTTATGAAGCAATTATACGTTGCCTCACGAATTTAAATGTGTGTAGGTAATAGGTTACATTTGTAACCGCTCGCGTTTGTGTGTGTGTGTGTGTGTGTGTGTGTGTGTGTGTGTGTGTGTGTGTGTGTGTGTGTGTGTGTGTGTGTGTGTGTGTGTGTGAGTGGTAGAGGTAGAGAGAGAGGGGGTAAGGGAGGAGGGATGGAGAGAGAGTGTGTGCGTGTGTCTATTTGTATGTGTGTGTACTCGTGTGTGTAAGAGAGCGAGAGAGAGCGAGAGAGGGGGGGGATAGAAAGTGAGAGAGTGAAAAGATTCAAGCAAAAATATTTTACGTAATAGTCGAAAATAGCAGAAAATAATTACATTTGCAAACAAAACTGCAAATGAAACAGCCGCATCTCTTTTTATTCATACTCCTCTGCACTTATGCAACTGTTATATAACTAAATTCATAAATACATATATCTTACTCTGCTAATGCTGAATATCCTCTCAAAGCCAGTGTTTCAGCTTAAAGACAAGGGAAGGGAAATTATCTCTGGCTTTTGCACGGGTGATTCTGCAATGTTGAATGGCACTCGAAAGATTCTTTACGGGGAAGTCTGTTCATATTTCATTGTATTGGTGAATAATATATTGCGTTTCGTGAATATTCTAATCCAGCGTGGAGGCGGAAGAGAAAATACGAAGGTTGCAGTAGAGAGCAAATAAAGAGAATTGGAAAGGAGGAAAAGAGAGGAAAGTGAGACAGTGAATGAATGAATGAATGTGTATGTGTGTTTGTGTCTGTGTTTGTGTGTGTCTGTGTTTTTGTGTCTATGTGTGTTTGTGGTTTTGTGTGTGTGTGCCTGTGTTTGTGTGTGTCTATGTTTGTATGTGTCTGTGCTTGTGTGTGTGTGTGTGCGTGTGTGTGTGTGTGCGCGCACGCGCACCTCAGGGTGTAGGAAAGGAGATGCATCGTATCTTGTGTTTGTAATTGAGTGCAGATAAAAAGATAGATAGATAGGCCTATACAAATATAAAATGAACATATACCACTTGTTCATGATATATCTTACTTGTTATATAGCAAATCCTCTATCAAGGCTATCAATTTTTGAAATACACAGTTTTATTAACAAGTTATCAGAAAATCATCAGCTGATCACAATCAACCCATGAACGTTGCATGAGAATTCCCATAAATATCACTTATCTTCATCTTCATTAACAAACCAACGAGAATTTTACCGGTAAATAGGCCAGTACAATGTATTTCACCCGTGAGATATTTAGAAAGGGAAAGAAGAAAAAAAAGTCAGGATGCCGACAGTGTTGCATTGCTTCCTCTCTGTAATCACAAAATAAAAATATAAAGACAAAATAATGATAATAGAAATGAATGATATAGACCTATACAAAAAAATACAATGTTGAAGTTATGAGGCAGTTGCATAGATTAGAATTGCAAGCATGTCGTATGATTGAGCTGAGCTTCTTAAACATATGAAATACAAAAGCTTAAGATCGTTGCAATGTGCAAGATTGAGAGTGACTGTAACTAAGGTCATTTGCATTTAGTCTAAGCTTAATTCCGGTTTTATGATTTATCCTTTTTATTTTCATTATTTATTATTATTATCTATATTTATTTATTTTTTTACTTTTACTTTTTCTTTTCCTTTTTTTCCCACTCCTTCTCCTTCTCCTTTTCCTTTTCCTTCTCCTTTTTGTCCTTCTTCTCCTTCTTCTCCTTCTCCTTCCTTCTCCTTCTCCTTATCCCTCTCCTTCTCCCTCTCCCTCTCCTTCTCCCTCACCCTAATCCTCTCCCTAACCCTCCCTCTCCCTCATCATTTCTCTCCCTCTCCTCTTCTCCCTCTCCCTCCCCCTCCCCATCCTATCTACCTATCTACCTACCTATATTCCCTTTTTAAAACAGTCCTCATATTCCAACACACACTCAAAGGAACATCTCACAACAACAACAAAAAAAAAGAAGAAGAAAAAAGTCAGGGTTGAATATAAATTCAATTGCCTTATTACTTGACACTTCCTTCCCCTTATTACATCTTCCCCTCTTCCCTTATCCGTAACTAAGCGAGAAGTCACTATCAACGTGCGTGTTATCTCTTGCATGATATTTGGTTCTCATAAAAGGCACCCATTAGAAGTATTGTACTTGTGTCAGAGTCGTAAAGTATGCGTTTTTGTTTGTTTTTGTGTGTGTTTTTGTGTCAGATCTGGCACGTTTTTTTGTGTTTGTGTTGTGTCGGATTTGTTTATTTTTTTTATCTAATAGTTTTGTTGATATTGTTTTCTTGTTTTTTTTTTGTTGGATCTGACACGTTTGTTGATAATGTTTTCTTATACTTTTGTCTAATTAATGTAGGTATTATTGTTTGTTTGTTACCTTCTTTTGTTGAGTTTTATAGCAATGATATCAAGGTAGACATGAATATGGCAGGTTTTTAATTATATTGATTATATCAGACAACGAGGATGCATAGAATTGTGAGTGTGAGTCTGCATATCCATATAAATATGTGTCTTATAGTTCACAACGTGCCCTGCGAGACGCGGTCATACACCTTTTGTACTTCTCTGTAAAACTGTTTGTCGTCCACTGGACGTAGTAGATCTATCAAAACAAATCAAATCTCTCTCTCTCTCTCTCTCTCTCTCTCTCTCTCTCTCTCCCTCTCCCTCTCCCTCTCCCTCTCCCTCTCCCTCTCCCCTCTCCCCCTCCCCCTCCACCTCTCCCTCTCCCTCTCCCTCTCCCTCTCCCCCTCTCCCTCTCCCTCTCTCCCTTTCCCTCTCCCCCTCTCTCTCATCATCTCCCCTTTATCGTAATCCCTCTCGTATTTCCGCCACCGATGATCCGGGGAGGCATTTGTACTCTGGGACAGTTACTTGCAACCATTACTCTTCCGCTAACACATCACGACTAAGTAAGCAAGATGCATTTCTCAGGGGCAATAAATACACACACACACACACACACACACACGCATACATGCATACCCATACTCATGCATACATACATACATGCACATACACATGCACATATATATGTACATGCACATGCAAATTTATATGCACGTGCACACGTATATACACGCACGCAAAACCCAAATACACACATGGACTTCACTCAGAATATGGATAAATATTAAGAACCGTACAGACATAATATCTGTCATTTAAAAGCTAATTTTTAGCTAAAGTACAATCCAACATTAATTTCCAAATAACCCCCACCCTTCACATCCCGCCACATATACAATCACAAGCAAACAAATACACAACAACAACAACAAAATAGAAGCGAAAATTGCTGTCCAATAGAAATAAAAAAAATCACACGTAAGAAAAAAATATATATAGAATAAAAAGCCTTAGAGAAATTGCAAATTACATAAATATTTAAAAGAAGAAAGCAAAAACATTAAACAGATAGCTTTTTTTTTTTAAATAAATAGATAAATAAAACAAACAAATAAAAAAAACTGCCAGGAAAATCAGCCAAAGTCCCTTCGAAATCGCTCTTATACGACGCAATTGCAGCTCTTCCTGGGGAAACTTTTCAGCGTCCTCGTGTTGCAAGTTCGTCCATCTATTCCTTGCAACGGAACAACTGACACGCTCGTTGCTAAGTCAAACAATCGTTCATGGCGGGATGTCGGCCCTGCAGCTTCCTCTGCTGGGACGGAGGCTGTGTTGCAGGAGAGATGAGATATCTAAATCCTCGTGAGTTCGTAGGCAGAAGGAGGAAGTTTATTCAGGAGGAATAGGAGTGAACGGAAGGTGTTTTCAAGGAGGATCGTGTGTTGATTTCCGGTGGAATTTTATTTGCGAGATGGTCACTATCCCTATGATGTATGTGTGTACATGTTTATATATGTGTATGTATGGATATATGCATATATGCATACATATATATACATATATATATACATATATATATATATATATATCATATATATATATACATATATATATATATAAAATATATATTATATATATATATTTTATATATTTAAATATATCTATTAAAATTTTTGTATTATATTATATATATATATATATATATATTATAATATTTATTATATATATATTTATTTATATATATATATATATATTTAATATAATATATATATAAATATATATATTATAAATATATAATTAATAATATAATATATATAAAGATATATATAAAAATTTAATTTTAGTATATATATATATATATATATATTTTATATATAATATAAAAAAATTTAATATATATAATATTATATAATATTTATATTATATATATATATATATATATAGTATTATTATAATATATATATATATGTATATATATTATGATATATTGCATATATATTCCATACACACACATATATAACATGTACACACATACATCATAGGGATAGTGACCATCTCGCAAATAAAATTCCACCGGAAATCAACACACGATCCTCCTTGAAAACACCTTCCCTTCACTCCTATTCCTCCTGAATAAACTTCCTCCTTCTGCCTACGAACTCACGAGGATTTAGATATCTCATCTCTCCTGCAACACAGCCTCCGTCCCGGCAGAGGAAGCTGCAGGGCCGACATCCCGCCATGAACGATTGTTTGACTTAGCAACGAGCGTGTCAGTTGTTCCGTTGCAAGGAATAGATGGACGAACTTGCAACACGAGGACGCTGAAAAGTTTCCCCAGGAAGAGCTGCAATTGCGTCGTATAAGAGCGATTTCGAAGGGACTTTGGCTGATTTTCTTGGCAGTTTTTTTATTTGTTTGTTTTATTTATCTATTTATTAAAAAAAAAAAGCTATCTGTTTAATTTTTTTGCTTTCTTCTTTTAAATATTTATGTAATTTGCAATTTCTCTAAGGCTTTTTATTCTATATATATTTTTTTCTTACGTGTGATTTTTTTTATTTCTATTGGACTGCAATTTTCGCTTCTATTTTGTTGTTGTTGTTGTTGTTGTTGTTGTTGTTTATTTGTTTGCTTGTGCTTGTGTATGTGTCGGGATGTGAAGGGTGGGGGTTATTTGGAAATTAATGTTGGATTGTACTTTAGCTAATAATTAGCTTTTAAATGACAGATATTATGTCTGTACGGTTCTTAATATTTATCCATATTCTGAGTGAAGTCCATGTGTGTATTTGGGTTTTGCGTGCGTGTATATACGTGTGCACGTACATATAAATTTGCATGTGCATGTACATATATATGTGCATGTGTATGTGCATGTATGTATGTATGCATGAGTATGGGTATGCATGTATGCGTGTGTGTGTGTGTGTGTGTGTGTGTATTTATTGCCCCTGAGAAATGCATCTTGCTTACTTAGTCGTGATGTGTTAGCGGAAGAGTAATGGTTGCAAGTAACTGTCCCAGAGTACAAATGCCTCCCCGGATCATCGGTGGCGGAAATACGAGAGGGATTACGATAAAGGGGAGATGATGAGAGAGAGGGGGAGAGGGAAAGGGAGAGAGAGAGAGGGAGAGGGAGAGGGGGAGAGGGAGAGGGAGGGAGGGGAGAGGGAGAGGGGAGGGAGAGGGAGAGGGAGAGGGAGAGGGAGAGGGAGAGGGAGAGAGGAGAGATTGAAGAGAGGAGAAGAGAGAGAGAGAGAGAGAGAGAGAGAGAGAGATTTGATTTGTTTTGATAGATCTATTACGTCCAGTGGACGACAAACAGTTTTACAGAGAAGTACAAAAGGTGTATGACCGTGTCTCGCAGGGCACGTTGTGAACTATAAGACACATATTTATATGGATATGCAGACTCACACTCACAATTCTATGCATCCTCGTTGTCTGATATAATCAATATAATTAAAAACCTGCCATATTCATGTCTACCTTGATATCATTGCTATAAAACTCATCAAAAGAAGGTAACAAACAAACAATAATACCTACATTAATTAGACAAAAGTATAAGAAAACATTATCAACAAACGTGTCAGATCCAACAACAAAAAACAACAACAAGAAAACAATATCAACAAAACTATTAGATAAAAAAAAAAAAAATCAACAAATCCGACACAACACAAACACAAAAAAACGTGCCAGATCTGACACAAAAACACACACAAAACACAAACAAACAAAAACGCATACTTTACGACTCTGACACAAGTACAATACTTCTAATGGGTGCCTTTTATGAGAACCAAATATCATGCAAGAGATAACACGCACGTTGATAGTGACTTCTCGCTTAGTTACGGATAAGGGAAGAGGGGAAGATGTAATAAGGGGAAGGAAGTGTCAAGTAATAAGGCAATTGAATTTATATTCAACCCTGACTTTTTTCTTCTTCTTTTTTGTTGTTGTTGTGAGATGTTCCTTTGAGTGTGTGTTGGAATATGAGGACTGTTTTAAAAAGGGAATATAGGTAGGTAGATAGGTAGATAGGATGGGGAGGGGGAGGGAGAGGGAGAAGAGGAGAGGGAGAGAAAGGATGAGGGAGAGGGAGGGTTAGGTAGAGGATTAGGGTGAGGGAGAAGGAGAGGGAGAGGGAAAGGGAGAGGGAGAAGGAGAGGGAGAGGGAGAGGGAGAGGGAGAAGGAGAGGGAAGGAGAAGGAGAAGAAGGACAAAAAGGAGAAGGAGAAGGAAAAGGAAAAGGAGAAGGAGAAGGAGTGGGAAAGAAAGGAAAAGAAAAAGTAAAAGTAAAAAAAAAAATAAATATAGATAATAATAATAAATAATGAAAATAAAAATGATAAATCATAAAACCGGAATTAAGCTTAGACTAAATGCAAATGACCTTAGTTACAGTCACTCTCAATCTTGCACATTGCAACGATCTTAAGCTTTTGTATTTCATATGTTTAAGAAGCTCAGCTCAATCATACGACATGCTTGCAATTCTAATCTATGCAACTGCCTCATAACTTCAACATTGTATTTTTTTTTTGTATAGGTCTATATCATTCATTTCTATTATCATTATTTTGTCTTTATATTTTTATTTTGTGATTACAGAGAGGAAGCAATGCAACACTGTCGGCATCCTGACTTCCTATAAAAAAAACATGTATTTTTTTCTTCTTTCTCTCTCAAAATATCTCACGGATGAAATACATTGTACTGGCCTATTTACCGGTAAAATTCTCGTTGGTTTGTTAATGAAGATGAAGATAAGTGATATTTATGGGAATTCTCATGCAACGTTCATGGGTTGATTGTGATCAGCTGATGATTTTCTGATAACTTGTTAATAAAACTGTGTATTTCAAAAATTGATAGCCTTGATAGAGGATTTGCTATATAACAAGTAAGATATATCATGAACAAGTGGTATATGTTCGTTTTATATTTGTATAGGCCTATCTATCTATCTTTTTATCTGCACTCAATTACAAACACAAGATACGATGCATCTCCTTTCCTACACCCTGAGGTGCGCGTGCGCGCGCACACACACACAAGCACAGACACACACAAAAACAGACACACACAAACACAGACACACACAAACACAAACACAGACACAAGCACAGACACATACAAACATAGACACACAAAACACAGGCCCCCACACACACAAAACCACAAACACAAAACACAAAAAAAACCCCGACCACCCCAAAAAACAGCCCCAAACAACATACAAAAAATTCATTATTTACTGTCTCACTTTCCCCTCTTTTCCTCCTTTTCCCCCTTTTTTTTTATTTCCCCTTTCTGCAACCTTCTATTTTCTTTTCCGCCCCCACGCTGGATTAGAAATTCAAAAAAAAAGCAATAATTTTTCACCAATACAAAGAAATATGAAAAAGACTTCCCCCCTAAAGAAACTTTTGGGCCCTTTAACATTGCAGAACAACCCCGGGGGAAAAACCCCGAGATAAATTTTTTCCCTTCCCCTTTTCTTTAAGCTGAAACACGGCTTTTAGAGGATATTTAGCATTAGGGAGAGTAAGTATATGTATTTTTTGAATTTAGTTATATAAAAGGTTTCCCTAAGTGCAAAAGGAGTATGAAAAAAAAAGAGATGCGGGTTTTTATTTGCAGTTTTTTTTTTGCAAAGTAATTTTTTCTGCTATTTTCGACTTTACTAAAAAATTTTTGGGTTTAATTTTTTCCCCTTCTCACTTTTTTATTTTCCCCCCCCCCTCCGCTTTTCTCTCCTCCCCTTACACCCCACGAGTACACCACCCTACCCAAAAAAAACACACGCACCCCACCTCTCTCCATCCCCCCCCCTTACCCCCTTTTCTCTCTACCCCTACCACTCACACACACCCAAACACACCCCACCCCACAACCCCACACCCCACACACACACAAAACACACAAAAAAAACACCCACACCCCACACACCCCACACACACAAAACCGAGCGGTTTCAAATGTAACCTATTACCTACAACATTTAAATTCGTGAGGGAACATAATTGTTCATAAAAAAAAATAAATCACTTTTCCCTTTGAAAATTTTTTGGGAAAAAAATAAAAAAAAAAAAAATCAAACAAATTAACAATGACAGCGTTGATTTTGGGAAAAGGAAACCTTTTAATTTTTGCCTTTTAAACGCTTATTCATTTTACAACCTTGTTTTTTTAAAGGGCCTTTTATATTTAATAATACCCCCTATTTATTTTCGTTCAGTAATAAAAAAAGGGTTAAAGCCGAATGTATGGAATTTTTACGACAAAGAAATCTTTTCAGCCAATTTCCTTAAAGATTTTCGAAAAAAAAAAAATTTAATATCATCTTTAATTTCTATGGATTATTTTATTAAGCTTTAAATTTCTGTAAAAAAAATCAGACAAAAAAAATCTTTTTTAGTCCAAAAAACCCTTTAAAAGATTTTTTGAGAAAAAAAAAAAAACGATTTAAAAGTTTTCCCCCTTTTCTAAAGATTATTTATTAAAACTTAACTGGTTTTAAAAGGTGTTTGTTTGGTTTTTATCCCAAAAATCCCCGCCATTAATAGTTTAACCCTCCAGGAAACTGTATCGAAGTGACTGGTTTTCAGTTTTAAAATTTTTAACGCGGAAAATTTATTTGCGAAAATTTCCCGCTGAAATTTAAATAAACAAGAATCAGGCCTTAGAGTAAAAAAAAAAAGCAAACAGGATACATTCCCTCAGGGTTATGAAAAAAAAGGCGGAGAGGGAAAAATAAAGGGGAAATTTTTTTGCCCCGCCCTTTGGGGAAATTTCGAGATAAACGTTGAATTGGGAAAAAGGATTTTAGATGATGATATGGGGGTTGGGGATTGGGTTTTATACTGCCGGGACGAATTTACTTTGGGTTTTTTATCACCCTTATAGGGCATTATGGGGAAGATTATTATGATGACCCGTTAAGTTTAAATTTACCCGGGGGTTTCCCATTTTTGGTAAATAAATTTCCCCTTTTTAATATTGACTACACCAAGGGTAATGATTTAAAAATAATTATGGAAAGGGTTTTAAATGAAAAATTTTAATAACATAAAACACTGAGATAAATCATTATTTTTATACCCTTTCCCCCCATTTTCGGAATGACTCAGGTTTACTAATATTTATATTAATGATAAAAAGATAACTCATAAAATTTTTGTATTTTCATCCCCTAGCAATTACCCTAATCTTTAGGGGCAACAAATAATTGTTTAACCGGGGAAGCTTTTATCTCCCATGACGATTATAAACCAAAAACCATAAAATAGAGAGAGAGAAAGGCCCGTACACTGTCTCTATAAAGTTCAGAACAGGTCCATCCCGAGGTCTGTTTTCCCAGTTTTTTCTCCGTAAAGGGAAAAATATCGAGTTTTTTGAATTTTAAATTTCCCCCATATCTGCCAAAAATCTACGTTGTATTTAAAACTGCCCCTTTTCCAGCTGGGTCCCTTGTTTCCCAAAGGGGCCTGGCCGTTTTAAAAGTTCTCGGGGTTCCCCATAAACCCCTTTTCGTTTTTTTTTTAATATCAAATTTCGTTTAAAGGTTTTTAAAGTGCAAAAAAGAGAAAATATAAACAAAAGTGTTTGCCCTTTGTTGTTCAGGGAAATTTTTTTCAATCGTAAGGGAAAAAGGATCCCGATTTACATGGGGTTGTGTATCGTGGCGGGGGGTGGTTTTTTTTGCATTGTGATTTTTAAAAATTGGGTAGTACTTTCCCCGATTTTTGGGATATAGACAAAATACTGCCCAAAATCGACGGGGCTGTATCAGGGGCAAAAAATAATACGAATAACCAAAAATTTAACCCAAAAAATGGGGAAAAATCCCCTTTTCCTTTATTTGGACGTGTTTTTTAAAAAATTTGTTAATAAAGGGAGAGATAACTTATTTTTGGAGGGGTTCCCCAAACAGTTTATTTTTAAAATTAATTAAAAGGAGGCAAAAAAAGGAAAAAAAGGGGGGATTGATGAAAAAATTTGGGGGTAAACTACCTATGGCCTCGGGGAAAAATTTGAATTTGGTAGTGATCCCAAGTAGATGATCAGATAATGGGGTCGATTTGTGGGATAAATTGGATGTTTTGGGTAGATCCAAGCGTTAAAAGTGGTATTAGATTTGTTTGATAAATACCGTTGAAGTAGGTATATAACTGCGGAATTTTTGGCCCAGTTAGAAAGAGTTGAGGGAGGCAGATTTTAAAGGTTAGAAAAGAGATATATTAAGTGGAGAGGCAAGTGGTAGGTTCAAACTAACGGCAGAGGTTTGCTTTGCTTTTTCTCTCCAGTTCATTATTTTAATTTTTCTGAAGGAAGTCAATGTTAAAATACGTTATAGTTCACCGTGCAATTGCGAATACATAGATACGAAACCTTAATTTTATCTTTTATACAACAGTATAGTTTTTATGATATAATTGTTTGTTTTGTATTGTGTATGTCTTTATGTCTGATTCTGACCTTTCTTTTAATGTGCGAATAACAAATAAAACTGACAGTATTCCGTTGTTTTGTATTGATTCGTGATCGTTGAAACCATCAGGATTTGTTCAATCCTCTTTGAAAATGGAATTCAAAGTTCCTTTATGTGTGTGGCGTTGTGTTAGCGTTCTCGTCTAGCAATCTTGCCGTCCGGCCACTCCTTGCAGGCAGGAGGTAATTTAGAAGCAAAAGCAGACAGCCTGTCACACCAGACAAAGAATAACCACTGTAACAAATGGAATTAACTAAATTATAAATTATGTGCAACTTCACATGATGAAGAGCCAGCAACATTCACTCAAAACTCACCACTACATTGTTATTTAACGTAATTCATATAGCATTCAGTATGTCTCACCAGCACACCAAGCAGGCACCTTGTGTCCTCAATCATGCACTGAGATACTGCTTGTCATTTCAAATGCAAATCCATCTCGATTGCCTCATCCTGAATATCATTAATACGACAAATGTTATCATTAGTATCATTATTATTAGTAGGGGTGATTATGCAGGCACTGCGGTGACAGTGACAAAGATGATAATGATAATGATAATGACAGTGATAATGATAATGATAATGACAGTGACGATGATAATGACAATAAGAACACTGACTGTCATAACTGAATGAATTAAATAATATATACAATTAAGTGATAGTACACGATAAACTTACAAACGACAAAAACAACATGCTTCTGCTATGAAGTATAATGCCAACAACTTCTGCTTTGAAATAATGAACAAACACTTCTCTTGAACTTAATGAACAAATTTTTCATGCACATACACATGCACATATATATGTACATGCACATGCAAATTTATATGCCGTGGCACGCGTATATACACGCACGCAAAACCCAAAGACAACATGGACGTGCACTCAGAATATGGATAAAATATTAAACCGTACAGACATATATTCTGTCATTTAAAAGCTAATTTTTACTAAAGTACAATCCACTTGTTTTCCAAATAACCCCCACCCTTCACATCCCGCCACATATACAATCCACAAGCAAACAATCACAACAACAACAACAAAATAGAAGCGAAATTGCTGTCCATGAGAAATAAAAAAAATCCACACTTAAGACAAAAAATATATATAGAATAAAAAGCTTAGGAAGATTGCAATTACATAAATATTTAAAAGAGGAAGCAAAAACATTAAACACGATAGCTTTTTTTTTTTAAATAAATCAGATAAATGAAAAACAACAAATAAAAAAAAACTGCCAGGAAAATCGCCTAAAGTCCCTTCGAAAATCGCTCTTATACTACGCATTGGCGCTCTTCCTGTTGAAACTTTTTCAGCGTCCTCCGTGTTGCAAGTTCGTCCATCTATTCCTTGCAACGGAACACTGACACGCTCGTTTGCTAAGTCATACATCGTTCATGGCGGGTATGTCGACCTGCAGCTTCCTCTGCTGGGGTGAGGCTGTGTTTGCAGAGAGATGAGGATATC
>NC_051411.1:37706255-37713755 GCF_015228065.2 Penaeus monodon
CCGGCGCGTTGTTCCCTTGGGCAAGGAACTTCACCTCGATTGCCTACCTAGCCACTGGGTGGCCAAGCCAGCCCAAGTCAAGTGCTGGTCCCAAGCCCGGATAAATAGAGAGAATGATTACCTAAAAGGTACCACCGGCACTCTCCGTGGAAAGAACTGGGGACCCTACCACGTACTCACTCCAAGAGCATCACAACAGGAAAACTACAATTTAGTATCATGCTGTGACCACGGCGGCTCAGACATGAACCTGCCGTAAAAAAAAAAAATAATAATAATAATAGTAACAAAAAATATATATATATATATATATATATATATTATATATATATATATGTATACACACATATATGTGTGTGTGTGTGTATATATATATATGCACGTGAGTGTGTGAGTGTGTGTGTGTGTGTATGTATGTCCGTGTGCGTGTCCGTGTGCGTGTGCGTGTCCGTGTCCGTGTCCGTGTCCGTGTCCGTGTGCGTGTGCGTGTGTGTGTGTGTGTGTGTGTCTTCGTCGTTATTAATATTGACAAAATTCCTTTCAAAATCATATACATCATTATCGCTATTAATTTCCCACGGAGGGCAATTTTGATTAATTTTGTGTTAAAACGATCTACCAACATCAACCATCTCCGCTATTATTATTACTGACTCCTTATCAAAATTCTTTACATTATTATCATCATCGCTACTAATTTGTCTCAGATGGCAACCAATAATATCAGCTTTTGGTAAGACGATATTCCAGAACCTTTAATTGGACAGGAATCAATACAATTCCCAGATTCCGAATCGACGGGGAAGAAGCGCGTCTAATTTCAGAAAAGATGTAGTTGGCAACTTTCCTAGAATTTTGATTCGCGAAGTCCTTTTCGAAAAAAAAGAATATATTATCATATTAAAGTGGTGTTTGGGTCAGTCTGTCTATAAAACTATAGAATAATATCGTGTTTTAATTTTTAAGGTATAAAAGTCATAAGTAAAAGCAATAAATATAAGGGGTTGCACATAAACAATAATTGATTAGCATAAGGACAAAAAAAGAGAGCGTCCGGGTGAGTTGTCAGTTTTCCTTTTTTTCTGAAACAAGACGCAGTATAGTCAAGTCTTTACATCAACTAATATGTCTTGAATATCCTCTGGCGTTAAGTAACTTATTCTATACAGACGTTGAGGTCGAAAGATTGTTTATTTGCAAGATATATACACCTCACAATAATAAAATTTATTATTGATGTAAGATGTTACTATAATCATGCATTGTTATCATACTGCTTAATTTGATTTATCATAGTGCATACAAATAGGTCCTACACACCCAGCATAAACGTAATACAGCAAAAGGTCAGGCTCAAATGCCATAAAACCATCGCTGATATACAAATAGACTATGAAATACATGCTTCAATTTTGATAATGGAGAGTATTAACCATATCAAAGAAGCAAACAGTTCCATAATTTAGGCATGATCGACAATGAAATGAAACCAATAGACTTAATGTCAATGAAACATTTTGAAAATAAAACATACTAATTGAACCGAATAAAACATTTTATTTTTCATATGAGAGGGTTCATGTATTCACACCTTAATGACCTTTGATCACAGCAACAACATGTAAAGGAAACCTGTTCCATTCATCAAATTTATTGGCATTAAACGTGAACCTTTAATCTACTGTGGCCTAAGTGTTACAAAGCATGGATGTTAAATATTATTTTCAGCATTAGATTAAATGAAACGGGTTTCGTGTATATGTTTTATGGACATTATTTTAAAAGTTTTTTTGTTTTTTTTTGGCTGTGGTCTACAATGTCACGTGCACCGAGTCTAAAAGAGCAATGTCTTCCGCACTGACTTTATTACTTTGTCTCTCTCTCTCTCTCTCTCTTCTCTCTCTCTCTCTTTCTTTCTCTTCTTTCTTCTCTCTCTCTTCCTTTCCTTCTCTCTCTCTTCCTTTCCTTCTCTCTCTCTTCCTTTCCTTCTCTCTCTCTTCCTTTCCTTCTTTCTCTCTCTCTCTCTCTTTCTGATTCTCTCTCTCTCTATCTTCCTCTTACTTTCTTTCTTCCTCTCTCTCTCTCTTCTCTTCTCTCTCTCTCTCTCTCTCTCTCTCTCTCTCCTCTCTCTCTCTTCTCTCTCTCTCTCCTTTCCTTCTCTCTCTCTCCTTCTTCTCTCTCTCTTCCCATCTCCCTTCATCTCCCATTCATCATCCATCCCTCATCTCTCTCTTCCTTCCTTCCTTTCCTTTCCTTTCCTTCTCTTTCTCTCTCTCTCTCTCTGATAGAAAGCATGTTAAATCTCGCCTCGAAAATCAGAGGAAGGTCAGACGTGGCAATTCACACGGTGATAATGTGGCACCCAAAGGAGCTGACAAGGGTGGCACAAAGAGACCATGCCACGTCACTCCGGTTTAATGTCATGTTGCGTGCAGAATGACAAATCAAATGGAATCCGACGCAAAGAAGGTCAAACGAGGTCATTCATAACTAGTTTCTTGGGGAAAAAAAATCTGCGCATTTTAATCTTCAAGGCTCGGGGGGTCAGGGGTCAATCCTACCAATGAGATATCGAGTTATTGACCTTCCTTAGGTATCGAATTATTGACTTTTCTTTTGCCGATATCCGTAAAAATCCCGAGTTTGTATTTAAAACCGTCTTTTAGCTTCGTTTGGCTTCGGGGAAAGACTGGGGCGAGGAATGTGTGTGGCAGATAATCTTTTTTTCTTTCCATTGTTATTGAATGTGGGTGTGTGGGGGTTGTGGGTGTGAACTGTGTTTCTGTTTTGTTTTGTTTTTCTTTTTTTTTCTTTTTCTTTTTCTTTTCCTTTTTTCTTTTCTTTTCTTTTCTTTTATTTTCTTTTTTTATTTTATTTTAGTTTAGTTTAGTTTAGTTTAGTTCTCTTCTTTTCTTTTCTTTTTTTAAGGTAGGTCTACATATAACCAGATAGCTCCATTTCCATTTAGTCTGTTGAATGCAATACTGAAACTTGACTTTTTTCTAAAAAGTATTCTGACGGCTGTTAATGAAAAGGACATCTTAGTTATCATAAATAAAAGTGAGGTTTTTGAGTTTTACTTCTGGTAAGTAAAATAATGTCGAGTAAATGATAGTAATAATTGTGTATCTAGCTATATCTGACATCTCACGGCGCACTCTCATTGGCTAAACGCAGTGATGTCATTAGCTCCGCCCCTTTTATTGACTCTAAGAATTTGTGCGATATTTTATGGTAAGTGTTTTTCTTTGAAGATTGTCATAGTAACATTAATAAAAATGATCGAAAGCGAAACCAAGAAAAGAAAGAAAGATATTGACTCTTTGCAATGGATAAAGGTGATAAGGCGGGGCTTAGGTAGGAAGTTGCCAAATAGGATTTTCATTAAGATACCTATATAAAGATACCTTAGGTTTATTTGTGTATGTGTGTGTCGTATTATCTCTGCATTTCCTTTGTACCTCTTTTAATAAATTCCAGACTCATACTGTTACTTCCTCAGGTGTCATGTTTGCCCCTCTGTTCCGACACGTGTCATATTTTTGCGTCATAATTATCACCTCAAAGTAATTTGCTCTTAGCTATTTTTGACTCTGCATTGCGTACTTAGCTTGTAATAACCTCTTTCGAAAAAAAAAAAATATGTTTCTCATTTATTTTTCTGATTTGTTTTCTTGTTATCATTATTATTCTTATTATCATTGTTGTTATTATTATTATTGTTTTATTATTATTATTATTATTATTATTATTATTATTATTATTATTATTATATTATTATTATTATTATCATTATCATAGTTGTAATCATTATCATGACTATTGTTATTGCTATCATAATTATCAATTATCATCATTACTATTACCGTAACTGTTACTACTGTCATTATCACTGTCACTATCATTATCATTATTAGCATCACTATTACTATTTCACTTCTATTATCATCAATATCATCACTATCATTTATTATCATCATTATTTTTATTACTGTTTCTTATCGAAATTAAGCACTGTGATGAAAATTTAAAAGTTTGGTTATTCAGAAGAACCAACAGAATTTTTACATTTCCTTAGAAAAATAAAATAATAATAATAATAAAATAAATAATACATAAAAAAATAAATAGATAAATAAAAAATAAAACGACTAAATGATAATAGCAATAATAATGATAATAACAATAATAATAATAATAATAATAATATTATTATTATTATTATTATTATTATTATTATTATTATTATTATTATTATTATTATTATTATTATTATTATTATTATTATTATTGTTATAATCGCGACTTAAACCTACTATGAAAAAAAATTGGGGAGTCGTGTTACTCTCTCGATACTTTCTATTAACTAATTTGTTTGCGATTATGATGTGCAATATATCAACTAGCACACATAGCTTTCCCCTGATGCATAAAGTATTGCGTCATTAACTTAGATATCTCACTATTTCTTCTTCTTCTTCTTCTTCTACTTCTTCTACTTCTTCTTCTTCTGTTCTTCTTCTTCTTCTGCTTTTTCTTCTTCTTCTTCTTCTTCTTCTTCTTCTTCTTCTTCTTCTTCTTCTTCTTCTTCTTCTTCTTCTTCTTCTTCTCCTTCTTCTTCTTCTTCTTCATTATCATCACAACCATACATAGCCGCTAAAGGAGCATTATTCATCTAAAGGAAATTATTCACACTCATGTATCATTACGAAGTTTGATCTTTTTTATATATGCTTTACATATTTCATTATATATCTCAAGGATCATACGAGAATCTGGTCGGTGTTGTTTACCTTCAGAATCCTCAAAACAGACCACGTACGAAAAACAAAAGAGCATCGTTGCGAAATACAAGAGGCATTAGAACTTAATGGTATTGGTTCAAATTGTATTTTTTCTATGCGAGTCTCAAATTTCATGATTTAAGGCACAAACAATGAATATTTAGTTACAGGTATATACCAACCATTATATTCAAATAAAAATTAGTCCATTTTCCCAGTAAATGTCATTAGTATCAGATTTTTTTGCCGCTCAAATCATTTCTAATCGTGCAGTTTTGTCACTGACGGTTAAGCATTATGCAAATGAGTCATTGCTATAATTAATGTTTTCCCGCTGCTTTATTTTGAGTATGCAAATGTGTGATTTAATTGTCCAGCAAGCACTGAAAATTATAACGGAGGAATGTCAAATTCTTTCTTTCAGTTTTACTTTCATATGCATGATTTTTTTTTTCTTTTTTTTTAAGGAAATGTTAGTATTTCTGATCTGTATTTAATGTTGCTTTTCAACGTTGTTTGTGTTGCTGTGTGTTGTAAAGACGAGGAAAAATGCTAGTGTATTAATTCACAACTAAGAAAAAAACGTTTTGCTGTCAAACTGGACGGGAAGCATGATATGTAACTTTATTTTCATTTCCCATGACTCTGGTGTCTTTGGATGTCACCTGCTTTCACTTAAAAAGAAGAAAAAGTACAATACTCATTTCAATAACATTGCAATCGCGCTTGCAAACTCCGCTGTGAGAGTAGGTATCTACGTTTGTTTTCACAGACATTTCTTCTTCTTCTTCTTCTTTCTTCTTTGTCTTCTTTGTCTTCTTCTTTGTCTTCTTTTCTTCTTCTTCTTCTTCTTTGTCTTCTTTGTCTTCTTCTTCTTCCTCATCTTCTTCTTCTTTGTCTACTCCTTCTTCCTCATCTTCTTCTTCCTCATCCTCACCGCTATAATATACTATGCAACTTGTCGCTTACATCTTAACCGCTAACATGTTGCAGGCTCACGTCCCTAGATTTCGACTGACTTATATGCATGTTGCAGGATTATCTCCTGATTCACTTTCTAGAGATAAGGTGCCCACGCCGGACTTGGATTTTAGGGTATGCAGTGCCACCCTTGCCCAATCGAATACCCTTAGTGATAGTGGCCAGGATACCCAACAGAATACTCTTCAGGATACCCAACAGAATACTCTTCAGGATACCCAACAGCATACCCCTGAGAATACCCTTGAGATTACTTCTCAGAATACCCCTCAGAATCCTCCTCAGAATCCCTCTCAATATACCCTTCAAGACTGTTAGATTTAATTATCACGAAGGAAAGTGTGTTTTAAATCATAAAATGGAATTATACTATAAACTGTAGCATTCCATAACCAACAGAAATACACGTGAGTTTCCATTGGTTGTGGACTGTGTATTATACACTCTTCTACCATTAGTGTCACAGAAATAACGAAACCTCTTGTAACCAGGTATATACGTTTTTATACTACAAATATATAAATAAATCAATTAATAAACACATAAAAAACTCAATATTCTTTTAAGGGGAGCGGAGTGAACGCTTCACAACGACGGATACTCAAGGTCCTAAAAACACAACGACAAAGGAAATGCCAGGAGGTGCATTTTAATGGTCGCCGCCGCAGGACTTTGGCCAAACAAAACACCTCAGTCGCTCATTTGCAAACTTCCAGTTCAGCATTCTTGTATTATATATGTGTGTGTGTGTGTACGTATGTGTGTCTGTGTACTTACGTGTGTGTGTGTGTGTGTGTGTGTGTGTGTGTGTGTGTGTGTGTGTGTGTGTGTGTGTGTGTGTGTGTGTGTGTTGCTCATCACAAGGCAGTCTAAGATTAATTATATTAAAACCCTATTCTGAATAATTACTTTTTCAGGAACAGATAAAAAAAAAATCTATATATACAAGGAAACATGTCTCTTTCCTTAACAGTAACCTACAGAGAAAATACCTACAACCCAATACATCTCTCTTAGTATGTACAACATCAGGAAAAATCCCTAAACCCTAAAAAAAAAAATCTAAACAAAAGCTATACCATTGACCCTTGTATAATCTAATTACATCATCAGTTACAATGGATATTCTTGGTGTGGACATGTTTGTCTGTTTCATCATGCTTCTAAATTACCCCCTGTGTGCGAGGAATAGCCGGGGTTACCATCCACTGGTGGTGCGGGAATTGAACGCGGGGCAGAAAGATGGCTAGATAAGATCGGTACCGCTGCATCTCACAGCACGAAGAACATCTCCCTTTCTCCCTTATTCCAAACACTGTTAATCAACGTCCGCAGTGGAAATGGTAATGTACTGGTGAAGGCTAAACGTACCATCTCTCTGAATTGCAGATAACAGAGGGTAGTCAGGTTATAATATCCCTCTCTTCACACTATTACGTTAATCACTTTTTTTTTTAGTACTGTACGGTCTTGGAATTTTGGTAAGAAGAAAAATATCGATGATTATTTTGACCTTTTATAAGTGATTTTATGAAGTATTTCAGAAATGAATCGTTATGTTTGCTCCTAAATTTATCCGTACTTTCACATCATCAACGGGGTATATATCAAAGTCCCCCCTATCATGTACAAATTGTTACTTACCCGCTGTCAAGACCAAAATCATCATCACCTCATTTTACTCTACTTTAATTCTACATGTATGTGTATGTGTGTGTGTGTGTGTGTGTGTGTG
>NC_051411.1:37718755-37722121 GCF_015228065.2 Penaeus monodon
GGTGCGGTGTTCATGGTGGGGTGTTTATGGTGTGGTCTTAATGGTGTAGTGTTTATTGTGTGTGTGGGGGGGGTGATGCTTGGTTTATGGTGGGATGTTTCTGGTGTAGTGTTTATTGTGGGGTGTTTGTGATGCTTGGTTTATGGTGGGATGTTTATGGTGTGGTGTTTATTGTTAGAGCCTGTGATGCGGGGTTTATGGTGCAGTGTCTTTGGTGCAATGTTTATGTGCAGTTCTATGGTTTAGTGTTTATGGTGTGGTTTTTGTGGCGTAGTGTTTAGGGTGCAATGTTTATGGTACAGTGTCTATGATTTAATGTTCATAAGATGGTGCAGTGTTTATGACGTAGCGTCAGTGTTGCAGTATTTATGATGCAGAGGTTATGATTTACATAGTGCATTGTGAATTTACATAAGAACGAATCATTTATAAACAAACTACGTATTTCCCTATATTCTTTAATTCTAATATAAAATTCGAATATTTATTTATTTCGAAAAGAACATGACGAGAAACATTTACTGTACATCTATAGAATCAAACTCAATTTCCCATTTCCAGTTTATTCCCCAGTAACACGGAAGAAAAATCAGAATACATTTACCACGCTTGGAATCACACGTCGATCATCTTTCCAATCAAGACATTTCTTGCTTGATTAAACGTGACGATATACCAGAGAAAGTGTAATGCAGGCGAGTAGGTGCTTTCCTAAAAGGGAGAGGGGGAGAAGGGAGGAGGGGGAGAAGGGAGGAGAGAGAGAGAGAGAGAGAAGGGGGAGAAGGGAGGAGAGAGAGAAAGAGAGAGAGAGAGAGAGAGAGAGAGAGAGAGAGAAAAGGAGGAGAGAGAGAAGAGAGAGAGAGAGAGAGAGAGAGAGAGAGAGAGAGACGAACAGAAAGAGAGACGAACAGAAAGAGAGACGAACAGAAAGAGAGACGAACAGAAAGAGAGACGAACAGAAAGAGAGACGAACAGAAAGAGAGACGAACAGAAAGAGAGACGAACAGAAAGAGAGACGAACAGAAAAAGAGAACGAGAGAAAAAGATAAAGTGAGCGAGAGTGAGAGAGAGAGAGAGAGACGAAAAGAAAGAGAGAGAAAGAGACGTAGAGAAAGTGAGAGAGAGAGAGACAAAGAGAAAGTGAGAGACGAAGAGAAAGAGAGAGAGAGAGACGAAGAGAAAGTGAGAGAGAGAGAGACGAAGAGAGAGAAAAAGAGAAGCAGTGGTGGGTTTGAAATGACACGTCAAACGCAGATGGATATCTCTATATATTTCTCTGGTTAGCTATCTTTCTATCTGTTTATTTCTCTGTGTGTATATCTATAAGGCTTTATCTCTCTTATCTTTTTTGTCTATCTTTGTTTTTATATTTTATGTTTATCTATCCTTGTCCTACTTTTATTTTTATGTATCTTAATTTTATCTTTTATTGTTATCTTTGGTCTTTATCTATTAGTTATCTTTATTTTGATCTATCTTTATATTCATCTTTATCTATATTCATTTTTTTTCTCTAAGTCATTTTTATCTTTATCTTTATTCATTACCAACGTTATCACACAATAATTTATTCATCTATATAGGATTTCATATCTTTACATTTGGAAATAACGCCTTTCATTGTATATATTTGTTAAGGAGAATTCGATATAAATTAAAGCCGTTATTTACATGTACCCATGTTAACCATATAAATTAATTATGCAACTATTTTGATTATACAAACGTAATGTCTTTTATCGGTGTAGAGCAACCGATTCATTATAGACGAAGGGACAGGAAAGGGGGTAGAGATGTCCACAGAATAAGGGTTTTGAAACCATTAATGAAACCTCCTTTGTTATGGCTCTTGGCAAGGGACATCGTTTGTATGTGATAAATCCTCTTGTACAGGGAAGGAGAAAGAGAGAGAGAGAGAGAGAGAAAAGAGGTGAAGACAGAGATGGAGAGAGAGGGGGAGAGGGAGAGGGAGAGGGAAGAGGGATAGAGATGGAGAGAGAGAAAGATGGAGGAATAAATGGCACTGTTCGTTCAGCACCTTCATGACAGGATGGATGTCGTCACCAAAGGCATAGCACTCGGAGTAATGGTCGACTTTACCTGCGGAGGGAAAAGAGGATGGCGATGTTGGGAGAGAGAGAGAGAGAGAGAGAGAGAGAGAGAGAGAGAGAGAGAGAGAGAGAGAGAGAGAGAGAGAGAGAGAGAGACAGAGAAAGGAGAGAGAGAGAGACAGAGAAAATGAGAGAGAGAGAGAAAAAAAAAATGAGAGAGAATGAGCGAGAAAGAGAGAGAGAGAGAGACAGAAAAAAGAGAGACTGAGAGAGAAACAGAGAGAGAGAGAAGGGAGGAGTGAAGAGAAAGAGCGTACAGAGAGGCGAAGGGAAAGGGAAAGGTGAAGAGAAAAGGTAAAAGATCGACAGGCGAAGAGAGGAAAGAAAGGAGGAGGCAGACAAAGGAGAGATGAAAAAAAGAGAACGGAGAGAGAGAGCGAAGAGAAGGAAGTTCAAGATAGAAAAAGAGGAAAAGAAAGAGAGGAGAGAGAGATATGAGAGAAAGAGGAGGGAGAAAAGGAACGCAAGAGAAAAAAACAGACAGACAGATAGACAGATTTTTTTTTCTTTTCTTTTCTTTTGTTTTACTTTATTTTATTTTATTTTTAATAAAGGTGTAATTGCGTGTATGTATACTGGTGGCAAATCCCCCAGAAGAATAGTATGAGAACCATTTCCACATCATGGAATTCTATTTAACACTAACATTTTCATCTTCACGAAAGAATGATTTTCTTTTTAAAAATCTCGGTTTCACATCTGGGTGTTCTCGCTCTCTCTTTTCTCTCTCTGTCTCGCTTTCTTTCTCGTTCTCGCTTTCTTCTCTCTCTTCTTTCTCTCTCTTCTCTCTTCTTCTCTCTCTCTCTCTCTCTCTCTCTCTCTCTCTCTCTCTCTCTCTCTCTTCTCTTTTCTCTTTCTTTCTTTCTTTTTATTTTATAATTATCTAAATATTGGCGGTCAAAAAGAGAATTGGTGGCCATTTGTCTGGTCGATTCATTTGTTACATTTTGTAACTGGTTTCACCTTTTTATTTCTCTGTTTGGTAACTGAAATGTGAAGCAACGAAATGTAAACAAGGGAATAAAAGTAAAGGATATCATTCAGGGATATTTTTGTCATGGTTCTTTATCATTCAGGTTTGTTGAATGAGTGTACGTTGCGTCCATCCATAAATACAGCATGTCCGCTTAAGCAGGTATGTAAGCACGTATACTCGCTCGCATACACACACGCACACATATGCGCACGCACGCATGCACGCACACACACACACACACACACACACACACACACACACACACACACACCACAACGC
>NC_051411.1:37729721-37737221 GCF_015228065.2 Penaeus monodon
ACTAAGTCTCGCATATGGTAATTGTCTCTATTGCACTGTAAAACGGGCACACTATGATGTCGCAGGGACGCCATATGAAGGTTCTTGCATAATGAGTCATCTGCACGTCTTCTTCACCGCTTCTTAAGGGTATGATGTCATTTTCCAGTACTGGGCATTAGCACCAAGCGGGGATCACCGTACGTCAGGACTTCAGCCAATAGGACAGGATTCCATGGTGCTAACAGACATCCAAAGAGACAGGAAATTTCCAGCTGCAGGTGGACATCACTCTCCATGACAGGGCACCCACATAACTGTCAACTGTGGTTCCAGCAGCCAGCAGAATCATCACGGCAAGACTGTATGTGATGGCAGGATCTCGTCATTCCGTCAGTCTCAGGATCGCAACAGCAATGATACGGCAGAAAAACGGAACAGAGAACCTGCATGAGCGGGAACAATAGGACAAGCATGAACCTGAATTATACGGGAGTACTCGAACAGCTTGTAAAATCTCCTTGCATAGTATATCATTATCATTATTATTAATATTATCGTCTATGCTTAAGATAATCTCTAGTGCTTGATGTACTTAAAAGTTAATCTTCACTTGAACACACAAAGCTAAGTCATGATGTTGCCATGAAGGAGTATATACTATTTAAATAATCTTAGGGAACTTGTGCTTATTTCTATATTTATCAGCTATGGGCAATTTTTATGGTAATCCTCTAGATTCCACTTCTAAAGTTTTCTGTTCAGTTCGTCGATCATGTCCCCAGCATAGCCAGTGCGAAAGGCATGAAGCGAACCTAACAGTGCAGTCCAGAACAATGCGTTATAGGCAACCTCCTGCCCGCTTGCCAATAAGACCTTAGATGTGGTTTAGCACCAAAAGCCTGAAAGACAAGGACACCACACCAGCTGCAGTACTGCGATTGTGAAAATTGTAGGCTTACATGTAGTAAATGCCTCATATCTTCCATTTTTTTTTTTTTTTTTTTTTTTTTTTTTTTTTTTTTTTTTTTTTTTTTTTTTTTTTTTTTAATTAGAGGGGTAGGCGTAACAGGGTCACACAAATCAGATGCGTCCATCTGACTGGCTCCTTAATGCAGATGCGCCCCATCTGACTGTTTCCTCTACCCCAGGGGTCGATACTACTCACGAACCTCCTTGGAAATGAAAATGAGAAACCCTCTACTTTCATAGAGTTTATGAATGGCTGTAAATTGGCATGAGCCCCAAATAGTAGTAAAAAATTAGGAATTCTCCAGCATCAGCACATTCTATTTTTATAGTGCTCAAGAATGGCTGAAAAAATTTGGCATGGAGAACCATACAGGAAATCCCCCAGCATCAGCACATTCTTTTTTTATAGTGCTCAAGAATGGCTGAAAAAAAATTTGGCATGGAGAACCATATAGGAAATCTCCAGCATCAGCACATTCTATTTTTATAGTGCTCAAGAATGGCTGAAAAAAAAATTGGCATGGAGAACCATATAGGAAATCTCCAGCATCAGCACATTCTACTTTTATATTATGCTCAATTTATCTCAGAGTGGCTGGTAAATTGGGAATAGGAACATCCAATAGTTCGTTTAGCACATAGTTAACTAGTTCCTTCTGCTTCAGCTCACTCACATTGAATTATACTCATTAACCAGGTTATTTCCCCTTTGTCTAGTGACTTTGGGTGGTAGAAAATTTGGACCGGAGATTGTAGGGGGGCCCACCTGACAAGTCTCCCCTCACCTCAAAGTCCATACCCACTTTCCTTGTCAGAACCTGGGGATTGGGAAGAAGGCATCTCTTCCTCACTGTCACTTTAAATTTTTGATCATGAATGGGTATGCTCCCCTCACTTTTTTACTCTCGTGAGATGACATGCACCCTTCTATTTTAATTCTATCAGTGTGCACCAATAATTCACGACCAGCCCGAATGCTTTTTAGCCTGTAGACTATATCACAAAATTGGCTACTACACGGTAAGGTCCCTCAAACAAAGGTTGAAATTTTTAGACAATCCTGCCTGGGTGAGAAGTTATATCCCACACGTGATCCAACTTCTATATCTTTCACCCGGGATCGTGACTGGTATCTTTCACGGTCAACTGCACCTTTCTCTAAGTACAGCTGGCACCGATTATAGACTTGTTTGCAATAACAGAAGTCTTACGTCTCAGGTCCTCTACATTGTACCATGGCCCCCATTATCATGAAAATTTTAAAAAAGGTATTGAGGGATCCTTGTGTGTACAAAGGAAGTGAGGAGAATCATGGATTTTTCCTATGATATGCAGAATTGTATGCAAATACAGCAAAAGGGAGCAGTGACCCCATCTTTAGGGTTGTCATAATCATACTCCTCAATATTTGCATTATGGTCCCATTTACACGCTCCACCAAACCCATTACTTGATGGATGGAATGGGGGTTGTAGTGTGTCTATTTATCTGCAACAACCCACAAATGTCTTTAAAAACTTCATTATAAATTCTCCTCCACCATCTGTTATTACATGTTTGGAACGCCATGGATGCTGACAAACATGTGTTATAAAAGCTTGGGCTACTTCCTTTGCTTCTTTGTTTCGTATTGGTACAGCTATCAGGAATCGGGTCAGGACACCCAATACTGTCAGCACATACTTTGCCCCTTCATTTGTAACAGGAAGAGGGCCTACCAAATTTTAGGTGTAACGCTCAAATTTCTCTCTTACACCTGGGAACCGACGCAGCGGAGCAGGCACATCCCTCTTTGGGCTTACATTTAAGGCACACACTACAGGATTTTTTACATATTTTGGGACGTCCTTGACATGCCTGGCCAGAATGCAAACTTCTTTAGTCTCTCAAGGGTAACCTGGACCCCTCCATGACCTGCTAAGGGAGGCAATGGGCCAGATACAATGCAGTGTTTTATACGAGTCTGGAATAACAACTCGAGTGTCTAGTGATAAAATTATTGACATGGGTATGATAGAGAATTCCATCTTTTTAGTTTTTTGAAATCATTGATATCATAGTTTAATCGAGGACACTCATTTATTTTCACCCCTGAGATACCTCTTTCCCTAAACCCCATAATGGATGAGCATCCTGATCCATCCTAACTTTAAGTGGGTCCCAGGCTATCACATCTCTCTGTGACTCATTTTTTAATGATTCTCTTCCTCCGTGTCACACCCGACACAATATAGTTATCAATGGGGTGATCGCATTTCTTATTTAGATAGTGCATCACCCAAACACAATTTTGTTTCCCAGCTATGTAAGTAACTTCCAGCTCAAAATCAGAAAACAGACATATGCCAACGCAGAATCCGTGAATTTGGCACTGCATAATTAAAAAGCAAAAAAAGTGGTCTATGATCACTGGCCACCTTGACTGGAAATCCTAGTATAATAGATCGGTTACTGTGAGACCATACACTACTGCTAGGGTTTCCCCTTTTCAATCGTGGAATACTTAACTTCGCTCTCATTCAGAGTACGACTGAAAAAAGTTATTGGACGCAAATGCCCACTATCATCATGTTGCTGGAGTAAAACCCCCAACAGCAAATTCACTAGCATCCGTATTCAGAATGAATGTTTGTCAAAATCTGGTTTAAGAAAGAGTTACCTCTTTAGCAAGCAATTCTTTAAGATCACTGAAAGTTTCAGTGCTTCATTTGACCTTTTAAGGACGATTTGGGGTTTATTAAGCTTCCGAAACCCTTTGTCATTCAGTAAGAGGCTTGGTACTTGTGCAAAATTCAAAATGAATTTGCAAATAATAATTTGCAAGACCAAAAAATGACTGCAGCTTTTTCCCAATACCACTGGTTTTGGAAATTTCCGCAGAGTTTCCAACTTTTCCCCTGAGGTCTGATACCTTTACTGGAAATTATATGTCCAAGATATTTAATCTCTTCTTGGAAGAAACTAAAACTTCTCCAGTTTTAAGGAAAGGTTACTTTGTATAATCTATCAAGAATATCCTCAAGATTGTACAGGTGTTCTTCCCATGAGGATCCAAAGACAAACTATATCATCCATATATACCATGGCTGATCTTCCTATTAGCCCTGCTAAAGCCTGATTAATTGCCCCTTTGAAAACACGAGGGAGCATCCTTTAAGCCAAATGGCAGAGAAGTAAACCATAATGTCCATTTGGTGTTGAGAAAGCAGTCTTAGGACAGCTCTCAGAAGTTAAGGAATTTGATGATAACCCGGCGCATGGGCTAATGATGAGAAAAGTCTACTTCTACCTAGACTTCTCAAAATAGAATCTATATTAGGCAAGGGATATCTGTCATCCTCGATTACTTTGTTTAGTGGCGCGAAAATCTAAGCATAGTCTAAGAGTTTTATCTTTCTTAATTACAGGGACAAGAGGACTATTGTATGGTGATCTAGAGCCCTAATTATCCCTTTCTCTAACATGTCCTCAAACTGGGCTTTAATTTCCTCCCGATACTTTGCAGGAATTTGGATGGCCTTTTATACACTGGCGGTCCTACTGTCCGAATTTCATGGAAGAAATGAGTTGTACAGTAAGAGGTTCATCTTTAAGTGAAAATGCTTGTCCATACTTATTGATTTGCATTTGCAGTACTTGATTTTCTTTACTTTGTAGATCAGGAAACAAAATATTTACTTGCTCTCTCAATTTCTCTTCACGAGAAGATTGCACGAGTGCACCTACTATGATTCACCGGTGAATGTTGGATTTACTTGACTTTTGTTTGGGAAAGGTATTTCCCTTCTAACACTGTTACATCCCCCACTGGGCAATCTGATATTAATTCTACCTCTCTGGTTGGACGTTTAAATATGGGGCTTTAAAAACCAATATCATCCTTCTTGTTTTTCAACCTGTACAACCCTTTGCTCAACAAGTGCTATTAGTAACATGCTCTCTTGGTATGAAGAGTCCTGATATATTATCCTCTAAGAGCCCTCTGCTATGACAACTCCTGACTACCATCCCTCAGTACCACCTGAAAACCGTCAACACACTGAGATGTAGCAAAGCATTGCCGACAAGGGTCTGAGAGTGACCTTCCATAATGTGGTAATCTTCAGACGTATTTTCATCAGAATCACTTTAAAAAATCTGCTCCCAATTTCATCTTTCTTCCACTGGCAGAGTAGCTACAACTGGTTTTAGTGAGCTAGATGGTATAAGCCTTGCAGGTATCCTTGTTTTATTTATTTGCCCTCTCAAATGGTTTTGAACAAAACTCTACCCTATGGGAAAGAATAAAAAACTGAACCCAATAAAATCACTGTAGGAAGATCCACATCCTTAACTACAAAGCAATGATGAGTCAAAAGGGAAATTTTTGCTAACCACATTGTTAGTGGAACCAATCCATGATGTTGTAAAAATAGACCCATCTGCTAGATGGACACTCACGTTAGTCTTTGTATAGTCCCTTGTTTTCGAAGCTGGCAATATGGATTCATGCACTAAGGCAAATTCGGCACCAGTATCAAACAATACTCTTCTTTCGCTGCCTTCTTTCTACTACATTTAAAACTATCAATCCTTTACCATTAAATTTGTAGCACTGGCAATTGTACTAATACTTCTTGATTTTGGCTACCTGATTGCACTAAGGTTGAGTCATGTCACTTGGTTTTTGCTGGTCGGTTTCCGTTTCCCGACTGATTTTTTGACTTGTTTGACTTTCTCCTAGGGTTCCATATGGGTCGTTTATGGTATTATTGTAAGACCTAGCTGATTTCCAGTTTGAATGCGAATGGTAAGCTTTCTTTGAATTAACCAGTACTTCCACAGTTACAGTCACTATTGTTAGCATGCTGTCGAGGGGTCCTGGAGCTTGTCCCTGAATCGATAACAAGATCTATGTCATGACCATTTTTCTTGCAACGTACAGAAAGGTAAATTTTCCCTTTTTTGACGAATTCCTGAAGGAGGACGAGAAGGCTGGGGACCACTCTGATGTTGCATCAGACCCCTGTGTTGTGGTGCCATATTCATTTTACTTTGGTTATTGTATTCAGTGCCGTGGCTTTCGGTTGTCTTTGAGGCAGGGCATTAACACGTACTTTTTTATTATTCACTTCATAATCTAATTTAGCCTCTGGGTGTTGTTTCATGTACTCCAATCCCTGTGCTAAAAGCTCCCCATGTCTAACATATTGGGAATCAGATAATCTTGGGCAAAAAAAGGCGGTGGAAAAATTTTCACAAAACGCCTTCCTGCCAGATAGCGCACTAGAGGTTCCTTTTTTGGATCTATTGACATTGCCTTTGCAACAAGAACCTGCAATCTCACATTGTAATTCTCTAATTTTTTCCCCCCCGCGGATCTTTGGGGTCTCTAACTCTGTCAAAGTAACATCTAGGGAAGATTTTGGAAAATTTTTTCAGGAAAGTTTCCTTAAATGCTATCCAGTTCCTTGGATTTTGGAGTCTACACAACTGTGCTGCTGCTGCCGCGCTATCTAGTGCGTATTAACTACAACATTTATTAACCCTTCATCAGTCCACTCAGAAACGCGGGCATCTGGCCTTATAATAGCAAGCCAGCTTCCCCCGTCAGGACACACTGTACTGAGCCACTGAAGGATGTTTGTCAATTCCGCTCGAAACAAAATACGGAATATCAAAAAGCCTTTTCTAATCTGTCCATCTCCTTCCTCTCCAATTCTCTGTAAAAAATCTTACAAATTTTGTGCGACATCTCTGGGCAGGTCCATATTTGTCATAATGTTCTCTGAGGGATGCTCCCTTGGTCTCGCTGGCGGCTGACATGAAACCTGATTTCCTTGCCCAGCTTGACTGAGGTTGGCATTCTAATTTAAACACCTCTATTTAACTGGTAATGGACCCATGCTTCCGTTTCCTTATAAAACCACGTCACGTGTCAACCTTTCAATTGTTCATTGATCTACTGACTATTTATCTACTGATTTAACTTATTGTACCCAAATTCAGTACTATGTATTTTTTGTTGGTAAGGGCAGTTCACTTTTAAGTTTTAATATGGTCATATTTATTATAATTATTATAATGTTTAACCATATCTTATTTTGTATTACACACTGAATATTAAAGCAATCTACTTATGTCGCTTGGACCTTAATCAATGAAAGTAGTGCTTTATTTTGCATTCACCTTTGTTTATTAATTAATGACAGGGGGAAACTCATTGTATGTGACAGAATCTTTAGTATAATTTTAAACCATACTAGTGGACACAAATTTCTCACTAGCCGATTTAAGTTTATTTTATGTTATTATTCATTTATGTATTTATTTTCAGCATATATAATATTTTGAGCATGTTTTTTAGTCACTAAGTGGCAAGATTTCCCACTAACGGACTTAGTTTTTTCACACTGGTTTTATTCTTGCTTCATTTATTTAAGTAAGCAATTTGCTGAGACTTTTTTCACACTAGCGGGGACGAAGCTACATAATAGTGGACATTTAATTTTTTTTTTTGCTTTATTTATTTAATATAAGCAATTGAGCTGAGCACTTTTATTTTTTTTA
>NC_051411.1:37742166-37749666 GCF_015228065.2 Penaeus monodon
TTGCAACACATGTACCCCCTATTCCTATGAGGCACGAATGCATTGCAAAAACCAAGAAAATGAACAGTTACTAGTTAGTTCCCTTGAGGTATTAAGTGAGAGATGATGAGCAGAATTATCTTTTTTTATCGAATTTTATTGACAATCAGATACAGACTGTACAAGAGACAAGAAACATCTTATCATTGCCTCATTAATCAGAAGCAAGATATCTGAGGCCCCCTGGTGAAAGGGGAGTACAAGGTCCATCATTTCACAGAAATAAATAATAAAACACATGTCACTTTGGCTATGAGCATTCGATAGTGTTTGACGGATTCCTAATCTAGTTACTGGCCCTCAATGAACTCGAGAAAACGGTTCATCACGTACACTATGAAACGCACTGTTCTCTCTCACTATAAAATCGACACAAATGTTTCTTTTTTTTAATAATATATACAATGAATTCAGACTCCACTGTTCCCCTTGGGTAATTACACAGCGTCTGTGAGCCTGGCGATAATGCACACTTCGTCACACTTCCGACATACCCACGAGGAGGCTGTCATTGTATCACCGGGACCGGACACCATAACCACACGGCCGTTGGCACTTTTCTTTTCGCTACAGTGTGAGTTTTTTTTTCGTGAGGTTCGGCACCACTATCGCGCACACTGGTTGACTACCAACACACTCTATATACATATATTTCTTTCATTCCCACTTTCTAACTGTAATTCGCCGTGTTCAGTTTCTCACTAACACCGTTCTCCTTGTCCCCCTCTCTCCCGCGTCTGTTTCTCAGGGCAGCGCCCTTCTCGCCCTTGCCCTTGCCCCTGAGCGCCAGCCCCACCTTCACCGCCGCCACCACGAGCAGCAGGAGGCCCAGGCCCACCAGCACCCAGGTTCCTACCGTGACGAGGGTGAAGGGCAGGGTGAGGGTGCGGTGGAGGGCCTGAGTGCGCTCCAGGGGCACCACGGCACTCTCGTTCACCCACAGAATGGGGAAGATGACGTCAGACACGTTCCTGAAGGAGGGGAGGTTGCTGTAGCGCCTGAGGGGCATGTTCACCTGAATGCGCTTGGCCGCCCGCATGGTCACGCCGGTGGTGGGCTCCACGTCCAGGTAGGTCTCGTGCTCCTCGGCGCTGGGGCGGAGGCCGTCCACCTGCTGCGCGTCCTCGGGGTCACCCTGGTAGAAGTGGGGCGTCGACATGACCACGGGCGCGCCTTTCCGGCACGGGGACACGTTGATCATGGACGCCCTGCACGTGAAGTCGTCCGTGCAGTAGCACTTGTTCTCGGGCGTGTTGGCCAGCAGGCGGTCGGGCAGCACGTACCTGTAGAGGGTGACGGGGCCGTGGCTCACCTCGCGCTGGAACTCGGCGAAGATCGAGCGGCAAAGCTCGGCCGTGTACAGGCGCAGCGGCTTCTTCTTCAGCACGGGCCGAGGGAACTGGTTGCCGCTCGTGCCGTTGATCATGTTGCACGTGTTGCCCCCCCACAGGTCCTCCTTCCAGAACTTGACGTCGCTCTCGCCTCTCCAGCTCACGATGTTCTGGTAGTCCTCCATGCCCTTGGCGCCCGTGAACACCGTGTAGGTGCCGTCGTTGGTGTTGTTCTTCGGGTAGAAGAAGCCGAACTTGCCCGTCAGCTGCACGGGGTCCTTCGTCAGGGCCCCGATGCTGGCCAGCATGGGCTCGCGGTAGCCGTGGAACAGCAGCTCGCCCACGGGCTTGGTCACGAAGGGCTCGACGCCGAAGCGCATGAACCACATCTCTACCAGCGCCTGCACGCCGCCGGAGAAGTTGGAGAAGCGCGAGCCGAGGCTCATCATGACGGCGTTGATGGTGGTGATCTGGTCGCTCTCCAGGAGGCCCTCCGACAGGTCCTCGCGGAAGATGAAGGTCTTGTTCTGCAGGTACGTGACCGTGCCCTTCTCGTCGTCGAACTTGAGGTCGTACTTGAGCTGCTTCTCCGCGTACGTGTAGGGACCCACTTGTTGCAGCACCGGCTTGGCGCCCTCGAGCACCTCCTCCTTGTTCGTCAGGTTGAAGAGGTAGAACTGCATGAATATCGGCACGGGCGGTGACTTGAAGGACTCGAGCGTCTTGAGCCCGGCTTGAGCATCAGCTTGTTGGCGAGGATGTTGTCGAACACGCTCTGGAACTTGGCCTGAAAGCACAAGCTCCCTACGATGAGGACGACGCCCACCGTCACCAAGATCGCCACTTGGATCTTCAGATTCATCTTGCCTGAACGTTTGTCGTGACTCCGAGGCTCAGAATCTGCTCGCCGGCAGTATGCTTCTGGTCGTTCGCCTTTCTAAAATCGTCCCACCGTTCTTTGACGCCTGTAATTAGGTTGCGAATTCACAGGACGATGTGTAATATTACTGTACGTATATTCTTTTTCCTTCCCCACTGGAACAAATGAGTCATCACAACGCAACACAACAAGGGGAAGAAGACTACCCTCACACGTACATCACCTGTCGCATCACCACACTCTTAATAAACAAGTCTCCTTTTTTCCACACATACACACACCGCCACTGCAACACCACGGCCACTCCTCTCGCGTTCAAGCCTCACGTCGCCTTCTCACGAGGCTCCGCGCAGGTGACAGAACCCGCACTAAAATACCCTCCAATCCACCACACCTGGTAAGTGCGGCTCCACGTGGATCCGGCCGAGAGACGCGCAGCGGACGCATGCTTCCCCACACGCGCGCTCTCTCAGAATGGCTGTGGTCGCTGCGCCGCGCGCTGGGTGGCGGCGGCGGCGGGTGGTGGCAGCGAGGAGGAGGAGGAGGAGGAGGAGGAGGAGGAGGAGGAGGAGGAGGACGAGGAGGAGCAGACACGAGTGCAGCGACGTCCCCCCTAAGACAAGCCAGTCCGAAGCAGCAGCGGGTCTCTGCCACCTCCTCTCCGTGGCAGCGTGGGAGAGGGACTGCTCGCGTTGACGGCCACGAACCCGCTGCTCTGGCCGGCCCGGCTCGCCCGCCTAAGCCAGCGCACCAGTTTCCCGTCTCGAGATGGACTGGGCATCAGACAGAGGGGAGGGAGGGGCAAGGGTGAGTGGAGGGAGGGGCAAGGGTGAGGGGAGGGAGGGGGAAGGGTGAGGGGATGGTAAGGGGGAAGGGTGAGGGGAGATAGGGGGAAGGGTGAGGGGAGGGAGGGGAAGGGTGAGGGGATGGTAAGGGGGAAGGGTGAGGGGAGGGAGGGAGAAAGGTGATGGGAGACAGGGAGGAAGGGTGGGGAGGGAGGGAGGAGGATGAAATGAGGGGAAGGGTAAGAAGAGGGAGGGGGAAAGATAAAGGGAGGAAGGAGAAGAGGTGAGGGAGGAGGGTGAGGGAAGGCAGAAGGAAGGGTGAGGGGAAGGAAAGGAGGTGGAAGAGCAGGAAGAAGAAAAGGAAAATAGACGAGCGAGACAGAAGAAGAGCGAGGAAAATCAGAGATACGCGCGACCCCAACGAACGGCAGATGTTACACCTGCGCGAAGGGAAGTACAGCCGCGCAGACTTCCCTCCCTCTCCTCCCCTTCCCTCTCCCCTTCCCTCCTCTCTCCCTCTCCTCTCCCTCTGTGCACTCCCCTTCCCTCCTCTCTCCCTCTCCTCTCCCTCTGTGCACTCCCCTCCCCTCCTCTCTCCCTCTCCTCTCCCTCTGTGCACTCCCCTCCCCTTCCTCTCTCCCTCTCCTCTCCCTCTTCCCTCCCTCCCCTCTTTCTCTCCCTCTTCTCTCCCTCTTCCCTCCCCTCCCCCTCCTCCTCTCCCCCTCTGGGCACTACCTTCCTTATCTTTTTCTTCTCTTTTCTTCCCCCCCTTCCACCTTCCTTCCTCCCCTACTCTTCCCCCCTACCCTGTACACCCCCTCTGCCCTTAATGGGTTACTCCTCTCCCTCTCAAATCTTTTTGTTTTGTGTGTATTTCCCTTCTTCCCTTTTTTTCTTTTCCATTCCCCTTTTTTCTTTGTGTTTTTTTTGTCTTGGGTTTCCCCCCTTTTTCCCCAATAATAGAAAGGGAGGAGAGAAGTGGAAGAGAGGAGAGAATTTGGGGGTGGATGGGAGGGGGAAGCGAGAGGGAGGAAAAGGGGGGTTATTGGTAGATTGTGATAGAGGATTGGAAAAGAGGGGGGGACAGACGGGGAAGAAGAGAGAGAAAGGGGAGAAGGAGAAGAGAGGAGATGAGGAAGAAGAGCGGATGGGGGGGTGGGGGGGGGGAGTAAAAAGGAAGGGAAGAAGATAGAGGGGGAAGGGAGAGAGGAGAGAGAGAAAAAGGGAGAGAGAGAGGGGAAGAGAAGAGGGGTGGGAGAGAGAGAAAAAGAGAGAGAGAGAGAGAGAAGAGAGAGAAGAGGAGGAGAGAGAGAGGAAGGGAAAAGAGAGAGAAAGGAGAGAGAGAGAGAGAGAGAGAGAGAGAGAGAATAAAAATATGGAATTACCCAAAACCAGTGACAGAAATGGAAATAGATGGAACTGCCCAAATATGATTGATCAACAGCCGGATATCCTGAAATGTATTTAATTATAAGCATATTTGTATAACATGTGTGGGATTTATCAGCTGTGTCACATTATGTATTGCACATCATGTGTTCTGTTTTACGTGTTCATTTGTTTCATACTTATTATTATTTATTAATTTCATTTATCTGTGGTTTACCGCCCATTCTTTTTTTTTTTTTTTTTAACGTACTTATTTCACTGATTATTATTATTATTTTAACATCCCCCCCTCCACCCCGTTTCAAGTCTCTTGTATTTTTCTTTATTTAATTCTTAAGGTTTCGTCCCACGTGGTAGCCCCCCCCCCCCCCACACACACAAACACACAAATTCGCTCATACACATGTACACAATTAAACTAATTAATTGACACGCATACAAATTCGCTCATACATGTACACATTTAACTAATTAACATGTATACGCCCTGTGGTACCAGATCGAGACCGCAAAACCCCCTCCACAAGGCACTCAAAATTCCACACTGACCTTCGTTACTCTGTCTCTCTCTAGTCTGGTAACACTTCTCGCCTCGATTTCGGAAAATTGCATCGATACCAGATCCGAAATCTCTGAAGCAAGGACGTTACATTGCATCAAGGTTACAGTGCAGTATTGGTTCTGGGTCTCTATATTTATCTAAATAGTTTTGGCAAGTAAGGGCTCACATTTGGCACTTATCTGACGTGAAGCGAGCCAAGGTATCTGGCGTGTTGACAATTTAGTGTGACGTGCCGACCGCGTCAGTGCTCCTGCCTCATTTTACTCACAACAGTTCGAAGCAGTTTGAAGCGAGGTTGGGTGACTGATTGGGATGTGTGCTTTAGGGTTATTGCAATTTTATTGTTTAGCGATTTTTTTTTTTTTTTTGTTTTATTGTTTTTTTTTTTTTTTTTTTTTTTTTTTTTTTTTTTTAATTGGGGATTATTTTGTTTCGGTTTGCGTGTGTGTTTGTTCGTTTCTTTCTTTTCTTCTCTCTTTCTTTTTCTCTTTTTTATTCTCTCTCTCCTCTCTTTCTCTTTCTCTTCTCTCACTCTCTCTCTCTCTCTCTCTCTTCTCTCTCTCTCTCTCTCTCTCTCTCTCTCACTGACTCACTCACTCCCCCCTTCCTTCCCTCCCCCCTCCTCTCCCTCTCTCCCTCCTCTCCCTCCCACCTTACCTCCCCTGACCAACTTCCCTCCATCAATCACCACCACCAACACCACCACCTTCATCACCACCACCACCACCACCAAGACCCGCAATACTTATAGACTCGCCTTCACACAATGGAACGAAAATGAACCAAGGCTGGTATGGACCTTCCTACTCCGTTTACAATAGTGACCTTCGTCATGCTTTCATAGAAGGGCGTTCTGTGTTTTGCTTTTTGTTTTGTTTTATTATTTACAAAAGGGGGGGGGGGCGAAGGGAAGGGGAAGAGGGGAGAAGGAAGGGAAGGTAAGGGTTTACCTAAATGTTTTTTTTTTTTTTTTTTTTTTTTTTTGGGGGGGGGGACACCTGGAAACGTTTTCTTCTAACTTGAAAGAATAAAGAAAATGGATTATGAAAAAAAAGATGAATGATGATGAAGAAAGATGAATAAATGAATGATTATAAAAGTATATATAAAAAAATAAAGTTGGGGTAAAAAGGATATACGGTTTGATTTCATTGTTTCGCAAAAAAGAGGATTCGATTTCTTTTATTTGCTGGAAAGCGACGCAAAAAAAAGAGAGTAACTGTTTGTTTCGTATTATATTTTTTCGTCCTTTTGTGCCCTCGGAAAACGGTTAATTTTACGCATATTCTCGTTCGTTATGCTCTGCCTTCGGTAATACAATACACGACGGGTGTTTTGTTATACATGGGAGTGTAAACAGCTAGGAAATATCGACATGAGAGCGATAACAAAGTCATGAAGATCGTTTATTAAGCAACGTATTCATAATAAACAGAACGCCGAGAGCCTATAAGGACAGTAAACCGACGTGTTGTAGCAGAATCGGATCCCCCTGTGTTAGGATCAGAATCCACAAGCGTATCGCCTTCGCTTCTGCTTTATTTTCCTTCAGGGGGGGAAAGGGGATCCAATCGTCGAGAGCAAAGGTGATCATTTTCTTAGAAACCGAGCTTATGATTTCTTTTTTTTCTCTCTCTCTCTCACTCTTTTTTCATTCTTTTTTTACTTAATTTCTTTGGTTTGAGTGGCGGTTTCTTCTCGACAGCTGAAGATATTGGGGTTTCCAAGTGTGAGCGCGGAATTAAAAGCTTGATTCAGAGGCTTCAGTTCTTGCGTGTTTTCCGCGCGACATTAAACGCACACTCGGAGGCTTTGTGTGCGCGGATGCAAGGTCTCCTGCGCGGATGCACACACGTACAGTCACAGGCGTGCTACACTGACATATGCACTCATACATGCAGACTTGCACACTCTCTTCTTCTTCTTCTTCTTCTTCTTCTTCTTCTTCTTCTTCTTCTTCTCTCTCTCTCTCCTCTCTCTCTCCCTCTCCTCTTCTCTCTTTCTCTTCTCTCTCTCTCTCTCTCTCTCTTCTCTCTTCTCTCTCTCTCTCTCTCTCTCTCTCTCTCTCTCTCTCCTCTCTCATCTCTTTCTCTCTCTCTCTTTCTCTTTCCCGCCTCTCTATCTTTCCCTCTCCCACTTCGCTCTCTCTCTCTCTCTCTCTCTCGTAAAAGACTAAAAAAAAACAAAATAGAAAGTCACGTCAATAAAACCTCTTCTTACATACAAATAAAAAAATAAGAAAAAAAATCTCTCTCTTAATCTCTATCGAGATACCGTTTCGACGTAACTTCAAAAACTTCTCTCTTTACATCTCGTTTCTCTTTTTCCTCGTAAAGACTAATATAACATAATCCGAAAAAAACTCTTTTCTCTAACGTGTCTCCAAAGCTCCAACACCGAAGTTATCACAAAGCAAAAACTGTTCGAACGTAACGGCCCGCACAAAAACCCTCACCTCCTCCCTTACCGCACGTTTCTCTTTCCTCTCCGTCTTCCCTCTTTTCTCCTTCTCTC
>NC_051411.1:37754666-37767166 GCF_015228065.2 Penaeus monodon
TCTCTCTCTCTCTCTCTCTCTCTCTCTCTCCTCTCTCTCTCTCTCTCTCTCTCTCTCTCTCTCTCTCTCTCTCTCTCTCTCTCTCTCTCTCTCTCTCTCTCTCTCTCTCTCTCTCTCTCTCTCTCTCTCTCTCACGTGTACATGTACACCCAAATACACACATACACACACGCACATACATACACGCACGAACGCGCGCACACACACACACACACACACACACACACACACACACACACACACATACTCACACACACACACACACACACACACACACACACACACACACACACACACACACACACACACACACACACACACACACACACACACACAAATACTCACAAACACACACACACACATGCCTCCCCCCCCCCCCCACCACACACACATACCACCATCCTCACCCGCATACTCATCAGTATGTAGGCCTATATACCAGCACAGACGATTTTCCTCATATATCAAATTGCTCTTAAATAGAGTAGCATTGACCTATTTCTCCACGACAGGAAATTAAGAGATAAAATAGCTGTTAAAAAGATGATTATCAGATGCGGGAAATGTATTTTTTAACCTTTTTTTCGTGTTAGTAAAATGATGGAGTGAAATATAACGAGGATAACGAAATGGGAAATAAGATTGTCAGCGTGAAGGACTGTGTAATTGTTTTTTCAAAAGTGGGTTTATTGACCTTTGGTATACTTTGCTTTTGATAGAAGGGCGAAAATAAAAAAAATATCTTGTTCGTCAGATTGGTTATCTGTGGAATACACGCTCACACGCTCACTCGCTCACTCACGCACACACACACACACACACACACACACACACACACACACACACACACATATATATATATATATATACTCACTCATTCACTCTCAAACACACACACTCACTCACACACATACACACACACACACTTACAAACACACCCATATACTTACTCATTCATTATCAAACACACGTAGACTCACTCAATTACTCTCTCTCTCTCTCTCTCTCTCTCTCTCTCTCTCTCTCTCTCTCTCTCTCTCTCTCTCTCTCTCTCTCTCTCTCTCTCTCTCTCTCTCTCACACACTCACCCCACACACACACACACACACACACACACACACACACACACACACACACACACACACACACACACACACACACACATACACACACACACACACACACACACACACACACACGTGCACTTACACAGATAAACCAAATTGATGAAACCAATATTTATAAAAACATTTACGGACAGAAGATCAAATGCCATATAGGCCTATATATACAGACCAATAGCGCAGGGGATAAAATCTGTGCGTCAGATGTCTTTGAAGTTATAAATGATTAAGACTCTATAACCTTGCCTTGGAATGTCAATCTCATACATACGCACATAGACACGTACACGTATACATGCACATACATATAGATACATAGACATGTACATACTCGCAATCACACTCATATTAATACTCTCACATACACACACTCACTCACCCCCCTCCACACACATACACGCACACGCACAAGCACACGCACAAGCACAAACAGATAAAAAAAGAAGATATTTTATGTCTGGTCCCATAAAACAGCAAAGATTTGCCATGGAAATTGCAGACCTACAGCTTTATGTATAAATAAATCAAATATCATATCCAAAAAAGACAATATCAGAGGTTCCATAAGCAACAAAAGATTTACCAATAAACTGTTTTATACCTTCTTATACCCTTGACATACCCAGGCACCTTCTGCCTTACACCGTTAGAGATACCCACGAGCGCAAAGTATATAATGGGGTCTCTTCTCTGCTGACAGAACGGCCCTTATGAAAACCCAGGTCGTGCTTGCCAAATAATGGAGCACGATCCTTGACCATGCCAGATAAAAAAGAGAAAGAGAGAGAGAGATAGAGATGAAAGAGAGAGAGAGAGATGGAAGAGAGAGAGAGAGATGAAAAGAGAGTGAGAGATGAAAAGAGAGATAGAGATAGATGGATAGAAAGAGAGAGAGAGAGAGAGATGAAAAGAGAGAGAGAGAGATGAAAGAGAAAGCGAGAGAGAGAGATAAAAACACATTAAAAGAGAGCGAGAGAGACCTATTTTTTTCTTTTCACTTCTTTTTCTTTTCATTTCTTTGGCCGTTTCCCAATTACTACGGGCAGCGGACTTGGCTATTGACGTGAGCATGACAGTTTGTAAACACCACGCAGAAGTGTTTATAGAGTGTCTACTTTACATTTTCTTCTCTGCTCTGCGTCTGTTCGCAAGCTTCAATAGATGTGTTTACTGTACGGGTATATTTAGCCCGAGTTTTTTTTTTTTTTTGCTTTTATTCTTCGCCCCTATTTGGGGCCTGCGTGTGTCTTTTTTGTCATGCGATTAAGCGTTCTTTCTCGTAAGCCATTTTGTAGTTTGTAGAAAATGGTTGCCCGCATCATGGACTACGAGCTCAAATACGATTTCGTCATTCTGAATACTAGGAATGCCATTTGGCTTTCGTGTAGTATGTTTATAAAAAAAAGGGAAAAGAAAAAAAAAGTTCTATGGATATTTGCGTTCTGCATTGCGCGTTTCAACGGAAGGGGAACCACGAACGTAAACACTTTGTGTGGCAACCCGACGGTTTAAAAAAAAGTTGCCATAACAAAATCGTGATTAACGTGTGCGAGAGAAGGCTTACGTAAATATTAATAACATGAACAGAATTCAGTCACCGTGAATCATCTGATCAGCCTTGTGCTTCAAGAGAGAGAGAGAGAGAGAGAGAGAGAGAGAGAGAGAGAGAGAGAGAATAATACATTTTTTTGTGAACAAGCTGCTTCCGAAATAACCCTAATACATGGCAACCGCGGTATTCCTTAATTGCCAAAGAAAGGAAGCCAATAAGTGCCTTCCGTAGAATTTCATCATAGAATACCTCAACTGAACCATAACAAGTAAAGGCAACTTTATTCATATGTTTTTCATTAAATACGCAGGTGCATTCTGTAGCTTAATATTGATAACGGAAAAGACGATAACTTCAAAAATTACACTGAAGCAGTAATGATAATTACTATGTTCGTAGAAATGATACTAAAAAAATAATAGTATCCTTGAAATAATAATGATAGCAGCGATAACGTTATAACTGATAAAGACATAATCGATAGATAATCATTATGATACCCATATCGTGCTAAAGATAATATTAATAATAAGAAAAATACTGCAACAAAGATAACAATGTCATAAAGATATTAATAAAAATAATTTCAGTGTAGTGAATAACGTACCTAAAATACGAAAAAAAAAAAACGTTCCCTTTTAAAAATGTTCCTTTTTTCTTCTTCTTCTTCCTTGCCTGATTTATCTCCCTTTCATCTTCACGCGAAAAAAAGACAAGCAAAGTTAGTTATCTCTTGGATTTATTTGCATTACCAACAGCAAGAACCGTGACTGAAAGTTTTCGTCTGTGTGTGAAATATTTCTTACGTCCGTCGTCTCCTTCTTTTCAATTTTTCGCGCTGAAATTAGCGACAGAAGTGCATTTTCTTCGCTTCATTACCAGCATTGACTTTTTTTTTTATTATATTTTCTTTTATTTCCTCATTTTTGTGTGTGTTTGACTCTGTTTGTCTTTATTTAATTGTCTGTCTGTCTAGGGTCAACGTCTCTCTCTCTTTATCTCTTTCGTTATGTTCTCTCTTCTCTTCTTTCTTTTTTTTTCTCTCTCTCTTTTTTCTCATTCTCTTTGTGTGTTGGTTTCTCTCCCTTTGTCTCTCTCTATCTATCTATCTATCTATCTTTTTCTTTTTCTTTTCTTTTCTTTCTTCTTTCTTTCATTCTCTTTGTGTGTTTGTCTCTCTCTCTCTCTCTCTCTCTCTCTCTCTCTTCTCTCTCTCTCTCTTTCTCTCTCTTTTCTCTCTCTCTCTCTCTCTCTCTCTATACATAATATATATTATATATATTATTATATCATAGATAAATATATATCATGCAACACATTCCGTTCTATTCTCTCTTCTCACATATTCTCTCCCCCTCTATCTCTCTATCTCTCTCTTCCCTCTCCTCTCTCTCTCTCCTCTCTCTCTCTCTCTATTCTCTATCTATCATCTATATCTTCATTCTCTCTCTCTCTCTCTCTATACTATCTCTCTCTCTCTCTCTCTCTCTCTTTCTTTCTTTTATTCTCTCTCCTCACTCCTTCTCTCTCTCTCTCTTTCTTTCTCTCCTCTCTCTCTCATTCTCTCTCTCTCTCTCTCTCTCTCTCTCTTCTCTACTCTCCTCTCCTCTCTCTCTCTCTCTCATCTCTCTACTGCTCTCTCATTCTATCTATCTATCTATCTCTCTATCTATTTATCTCTCTATCTATCTATCTCTATCTCTCTCGCTCTCTCTCTTCCTCTCTCTCTCTCCTCTCTCCTATCGATCTTAGGCATCTTTCTTCATTTCTCTCTCTCTCTATGCTCTATCTCATCATCTCTCTCTCTCTCTCTTGCTCTTTCTCTCTCTCTCTCTCTTTCTCTCTCTATGTCGCTTTATCTCTCTCTCTGAGAGAGACCAACCCAACATAAATTACCTTAAATAACAGATGCCAACAGGAGAGAGAGAGAGAGAGAGAGAGAGAGAGAGAGAGAGAGAGAGAGAGAGAGAGAGAGAGAGAGAGAGAGAGAGTTGCCTGCCTATACCCTGCGAAAGAATCCTCCTCATTCGTTTACCCCATCAGATCAACGACCTGATCCATCCATCTGTCTTTGGCTTTCAAAAGGGGAGAGGAACAGAAATGTGTCTAGCACAGTTACTATCATTAAAGTAAACGCAGTCTTCTGCATCATAGCCATTAAGGGAGCCTTCGACAGAGCCTCCCTTACTGCAATCCTCATAACTAACACTTTTAGGAGTAAGGGCCAAGCTTTGTACGGATAAAGGATGATCTGTCTTTGGAAGAACAAAAGTGTTGGTACTAATGCACTACAGGGCTAATGGCGAATTAAAATTCTGCACTCTACAAGGGGGAGTATTGTCCCCTACGCTGTTTAATATACCTATGCACTCTCTTTGCAAGGTCAATGATGAGTTGGGAAACCTATACAGGCTTCACATCATATGATGAGGACTTCTTATTAAGGTATTTGATAGTATGGGATTATATTCTACGGAGTTCAGAGATAGTGTGATGTCCCTCGGGCTCATAAGCAACCCAATCAAAACCAAGCCATATTTCGAGATCTTCGCAAACTACCTTACATTCCAAGGTTAGGTGGACAAACTATTGCAAAGAACTAACACCTATAAATATCTTGGTGTTATGGAAACTGCTCCCCACAACTCTCGTTTTACCAAGGATATTGTTCAAAACATCAAGGAACGTTGCCTTGAGCGTTGAAGACCAGTGCAATACATAAGTAACAGATATGTAGGATACCTCCTCGCGAGTCCTAAGGTTAATGCATATCTCCCTTGCAAGCCCAATTCGTAGTATGTTGTCACCGAGTGCCCTCAAACCCCTTGAAGTTTTACAGAACAAGGCCATGAGAATTATACTTGGATGCCCATGACTGCTTAAGTTCTCGTCATGAGGAAAGAGCTAGACCTCCCCTCGGAGAGAGAGAGAGAGAGAGAGATAATCAGGCAAGACAGGCAGGCAGCCATTCAGAGACGGAGACAGAGATGAAAGAATGAAAGAGAAAAAAAAGAAAGAGAAAAACAAAAAAAAAGAAAGAAACATATACAAAGAGAACGAGATGAGCGAGATGAGAAAGGGAAAAAAAAGGTTTTGAGCCTCGTACCTTGCCGACCTTGTCTTTGGCCATACACACACACACACACACACACACGCACAAGCGCCCATGGCCAACAGCACTCGCCGCGCCACTGTTGCCAGAAAACCTCTCGAACGCCCCCCCACCCCCCACCTCGGCCAGTGACCTGTGCTTGGAAGCTGCTGTGCTTGTTGATTATTCGCCTCTTCCTCTTGCATTTGAATATGTTGCAGAGATGTTTTCAAAAGGCGAGTGTCAAGAGTAAGAGTTAGATGAATAATGAGGTTGGTGGTGGTGGGAGGTGCCAGTTTTTTTTTTTTTTTTTTTTTTTTTTTTTTTTTTTTTTTTTTTTTTTTTTGAGTTGGTAGGTATAACTGGGATTATTAGGATGCTGATCTAGTTGGGCTTAATTAACTACGTGCGTTGTGTGGTATGCCCGGCGGTGATCTGTTTTTATCATTAGGACAAGTATATTCTCTCTGTGCTTTCTCCTTCTCTCTCTCTCTCTCTCTCTCTCTCTCTCTCTCTCTTCTCTCTCTCTCTCTTTTCTCTCTCTCTCTTTCTCTCTCTCTCTCTCCCTATCTCTCTCTCTCTCTCTCTCTCTCTCTCTCTCTCTCATCTCTCTCTCTCTCTCTCTCTTACTCTCTCTCTCTCTCTCTCTCTCTCTCTCTCTCTCCGGGCTAGTACAGTGGTAACGTGTCGGCCTCTCATCCGAGGGGTCGGCGGTTCGCTCCTCGCCCAGGCGCGAGAAGTTGCAACTGCCGCCCGGAGGTTACTGCTGTGGCTGGGCACCACGGCGGGCAAAGACTCGGTTCAGCCGAGTCAGCAGCAGCTGACACACGTGAGCAAAATCAAGCAGACAGTATGTCACACCAAGAATATCCATTGTATCAAATGGAATCCAAACCAAACTTTAAAACTCTCTCTCTCTCTCTCTCTCTCTCTCTCTCTCTCTCTCTCTCTCTCTCTCTCTCTCTCTCTCTCTCTCTCTCTCTCTCTCTCTCTCTCTCTCTCTCTCTCTCTCTCTCTCTCTCTCTCGCTCCATCCCTCTCTTCCTTTCTCCTTCTCTCCCTCCCTCCCTCCCTCAAACCCTACCTCCTTCCCTCCCTCCCTCCTATCTTCGTTCCCACCCTCCTACCTTTGTTCCCTCCCTCCCTCTCACCCTTCTTCCTTCGCTCCTTCCCTCCCTGCCTCCCTCTCTCTCTCTCTCCCTCCTTCCTTCATTCCCTCCTTCCCTCCTCCCTCCCTCCCTCCCTCCTTCCCTCTCACCCTACTTCCCTCCCTTCCTCCCTCCCTCCTCCCTTCGTTCCCTCTCTCTATCCGTTTTTCCAATCCATCTGTTTCTCCGCCTCCTATCCATGTGGTTTCCGAAGATTAACCAGTCTCTGCCCTTGTTTATGTTAATCGCCTAACAAACAAACAAAAAACTTGTTCTTCGTGCTTTGTTCTTTGACAAAAAGAAAAAAAAATCTTTTTTTTTTGTATATTTGTGTTTATGTTTATACCTGTCTTTATATTTATCTACCGTAGTTTCATGCTGGTTTTATACGTATTTTTGACTTACCATCAGTTATTTATCAATCTTTTCATTAATTTTGATAATGGCAATAATTATGCTAATGATAATAATTATGCTAATGATAGTACCAATTTTAGAATTATCATCATCAGCATCTCCCCCGTAATTAAGATAATGATAATGATAATAATTATGCTAATGATAGTTATCAATTTTCGAATTATCATCATCATCATCTTCCCCATCTTCACTATTTTCGTAACTGTTATTTTTTATAGTCCCAAATATAATTTCAGGCTTCACAACTTTTGGAAATTCTTTAGAAGTGATACCAGATCAGCATAAATATCATGCGAATTACTCATCGCCAAACGCTTTAGATAAATATATTCCCGGAACTGAAGTCAAGCGTGTTTAGAATTTTATGAAAGCGAATGTTTAGTAATATGAGATGCAGACTGTGTGTAAGTTATTTTTCTTTTGTAACTGTAGTACGGAAAAGATCACATTGGATATATGTAAGCTGTGTTTTAGATGGACACGTGTGAATGCAAGGCACGCACGTACGCGCGCACACACACACACACACACACACACACACACACACACACACACACACACACACACACACACACACACACACACACACACACACACACACACAGAAACACACACACACACACACTTACACACACTTACGCACACTTACGCACACTTACGCACACATACACACACACACACACACACACTCAAACAAACACATTCACATCAACTATACTTTTAGCTCGACATCACTTGGGTGTCCTCAAGTATAACGCATATCTATACCTCAAGTGCACTCTACCTATGCCTTAATTAACTAACTATCTGATAGCAACAATATCATATCAGTGATAAGCATCTGTCTGGTCTGTGATAATCGTAGTGAAGATCCGTTGTGTGCCATTTCATTCATTTTGTAGTTTCTAAGTTTATAAAGATGTGATAATGTTTCATCTTTTTATTGCTTGGTGTATAATGATTTATATTGTTATTATTGTTATCAGTATTATTGTTATCATTATCCGTATGTGTGTCATTTTAAAGGTATTTATCATCATCATCATCATCATCATCATCATCATCATCATCATCATCATCATCATCATCATCATCATCATCATTATTATTATTACTATTATTAATAATATTATTAATGATATTACTATTATTATTATTATAATTTTCATTATCATTATGTTTAACTTTATTATCGTTATTATCATTATTGTTGTTGTTGTTGTTTTTGCTGTTGTTGTTGTTGTTGATATTATTATCATTATCGTTATCATTATCATTATCATTATCTTTATCATTATCATTATCGTTATTATTATCGTTATCATCGTCATCATCACCATCATTCAGATCAACGCTTCCCTTATTTATCGCTCACCATTCGCACCGATCGCCCGGCCACCGAAGACGGGGAATTCCCGCCCCGACGAGCGATCCAGTGACGCGTTGGATTGGATGCTTACGCTGAGGCAGACGAACGGGAAGATTTGTCAGCTGATCTCTTGCTTTGAGGAGGCTGTGTCTCTTCTCTCTCTCTCTCTCTTTCTTTCTTTCTTTTTTTTTTTTTTTTTCCCTTTTCTTTTCTTTTTCTTTTCTCTCTTCTTCTTCTTTCTTTCTTTCTCTCTTTTCTTTTTTTTTTTTTTTTTTTCTTTCTTTCTTTCTATCTCTCTCTCTCTCTCTCTCTCTCTCTCGTCCTATCTCTCCCCTCTCCTCTCTCTCTCTCTCTCCCTTCTTCTCTCTCCCCTTTCTTCCTCCTCTTCTCTCTCTCTCTCTATCCTCTCTCTCTCTCTCTCTCTCTCTCCTCACTCCCCTTCTCTCTGTTTTCTTTTTTTTCCTTCTCTTCTCCTCCCATCCTTTCTCCTCCTTCCTTCCCTCCCTCCTCTCCTTCCTTCCCTTCCCCCTTTCCTTCTCTCCCTCCCTCCTCCCCCCTCCTTCCTTCCCTCCCTCCCTCCTTTCCTCCCTCTCTCCCCCCCCTTCCCCCCCCCCTTCCCTCCTCCTTTCCCCCCTCCCCCCCTTTCCCTCCCTCCCCCCCTTCCTTTCCTCTCTCCTTCCCCCCTCCCTCCCTCCTCCTTTCCTCCCTCTCTCCCTCCCCTACCCTCCTTTCCTCCCTCTCTCCCTCCCTCCTTCCTTTCCTCCCTCTCTCCCTCCCTCCCCCTCTCTCCCCCCCTTTCCTCCCCCCCTCCTTCCTTTTCCTCCCTCTCTCCCTCCCTTCTTCCCTCCCTCCTTCCTCTCCCTCCCTCCCTCCTTTTATCCCTCCTTCCTTTCCTCCCTCCCTCTCTCCCTCCCTCCTTTCCTCCCCTCTCTCCCTCCCTCCCTCCCTCCCTCCCACCCACAATAAAGCACAAAAAAAAATTCAAGAAAACTTCGCCTCGCAATGTCCAGACACTAATTAAACCCATCGCAAATAAGTCCGCTTAATGAACGCATCTAGAACAAATTAACAACAACAAAAAAAAAAGATAAAAAAGGAAAATAAACTAAAAAAAAAACTTAAAATATATATACACACATACATACATTTTTATATACATACATAATACATACATACATATACATATATACATAATATATATATATATATATATATATATATATATATATAATATATTATATATATATATATATATATATATATATATATATATAATACAGCATGTTTCTTAAAAAAAGTGAAAGAAAGAAAAGAAAAGAAAACAAACTAGGGGAATTTTTATTACAACTGACCAAGCAAGGGTTAGGACACAAGGCTAATATACATGACGACGGGGAAGCATGCACGCTGTTTATATAAAGTAGGGGACGTAATAGAAATTATGCACGAGGGTTGAGAGAGAGAGAGAGGAGAGAGAGAAAGAGAGAGAGACAGAGAGAGAGAGAAAGAGAGAGAGAGAGGGGAGAGAGAGAGAGAAAAGAGAGAGTGAGAGAGAGAGTGAGAGAGAGAGTGAGAGAGAAGAGAGAGAGAGAGAGAGAGAGAGAGAGAGAGAGAGAGAGAGAGAGTGTGTGGGCAAGGGGAAAGGGAGAAAGAGAGAGGCGAAGGGTGGGAGAGAGAGAGGGGAGAGAAAGGGAAATAGTATGAGGGAGGGAGGGGGAGGGGTGAAGGGGAGAGAGGGGGGAGAAGGGGAGAGAGGGAAAGAGAGAGAGACAGAGACAGAGAACAAGGGAGAGAGAGAGAGAGGGAGAGAGAACAAGGGTGAGAGAGAGAAAGTGAGAGAGAGAGAAAAAGAGAGATGGAGAAGGAGAAGGAGGGAGAAGGTGAAGGAGAGAGAAAAAGAGAAGGGATTGATGGAGCAGGGAAAAGAGAAAAGAGGAAGAGAGGAAAGAAAGAGGGGGAAAGAAAAAAAAGACGTAAACAAACAGACAAACAGAAGCAACAAACATCAAAACACCCCCACCCAAAAAATGATAATAATAATAATAATAATAAATAATAATAAAGATGATAATAATAATAATCTTTATTTAATTATTAGTTATTTATTTAAATAAAAAAATCTAGATCTGATACTTTTTTTTTCTTTTTTCTTGATTTTATTTATTTCCATATTTGAAAATAATATAATTTAAAACAAAGAATAAAAAACAAGTACATCAAATCTTGGGAAAAAAAAAAAAAAAAAAAAAAAAAAAAAAAAAAAAATATATATATATATATATATATATATATATATATATATATATATAAAACAAATATAAAAAAGAAAAGAAAAAAAGAAATTAGATAAATACAAAGTACAATATAAATATATATAAAAATCGATAAAAATAGACAAAAAAATATATCAGCTAAATAGATTTAAAAATAATACAATAAAAATAGATTTAAAAATACAGTATAGATATATAAAAATAGATTTTTAAAAATATATATAACAGATAAACAGATATTCTAAAAAGGAAAAAATATATATTATTATTATTATTATTATTATTATTATTATTATTATCATTATTATTGTTATTTATATATATTTTCTACTTGTTTCTTCTTCTTCCTCTATCTTTTTTTTTCTACTTTTTTCCCTTTTTTCTTTCTGTTTTTTTTTTAATACTTTCCTCTTATTATTATTATTGTTATCATTATTATTTTTAAATGTTCTTTTTCATTCTTTTTTTCTCTCTTTTTTTCTTTACATTCTCCTTTTTCTTCATTTATCTTTTTATCATCTAATTTATTTTCTACTTTTTTTTTTTTTTTTTTTTTATCTGTGGAGGTGAACGGGATCCTGATTCATGGGTGTTTTTCTTTGTCTTCTTGATTTTCCTGGTTGTGTGCATGGTTTGTAAGGTTGTATTTGGAAGCTTGTGGTTATTCATAATAATGTGTCTGACTTGTATTTTCTTTCAATCTCTCTCTCTCTCTCTCTCTCTCTCTCTCCTTTTTTCTTTCTCTCTCTCTTCTCTCGCTCTCTCTCTTCTCGTCTCTCTCTCTCTCTCTCTCTCTCTTCTCTCTCTTTATATATATATATTTATATATATATATATATATATATTTATATATTATATATATATATATATATTTTTTTTTTTTTTTTTTTTTTTTTTTTTTTTTTTTCCTATCCTCATTCTCTTCCTCATCTTTTACCTCTTCCTAAATCAGAATTTATTATTATTATTATTATTATTATTATTATTATTATTGTTGTTGTTGTTGTTGTTGTTGTTGTTGTTGTTGTCGTTGTTGTTGTTGTTGTTGTTATTATTATTATTATTATTATTATTATTATTATTATTATTATTGTTGTTGTTGTTGTTGTTGTTGTTGTTGTTGTTGTTATTATTATTATTATCATTATTATTATTATTATTATTATCATCATCATCATCATCATCATCATCATCATCATCATCATCATCATCATCATCATCATCATCTTCTTATCATCATCATCATCATCATCATCATCATCATCATCATCATCATCATCATCATCACTATTATACACGGTGCAATTACATGCATAGAAAAAGAAGAAAAAGAAGTAGACGAAAAAGAAAAATTATGTGACTGACAAAACCGACCAAGACTCAAACAGGTCAATAAATCGCCATAGGCCTATCGAGAGAAAAGGGAGGAATATGCAGCAGAACAGAGAATTAAGATCAATACTCTATGTGCCATTTACCCCTCATGTACTGAAGGGGGGGAGGGGGGGAGGGGAGACGGAGGAG
>NC_051411.1:37773653-37798653 GCF_015228065.2 Penaeus monodon
TTTTTTTTTTTTTTGAAAAATGGGTTTCATACATAATTTTATTTTAGTTTTTTTTTTGTATTTACTTTCATATTTCCCTTTGGTACCCCTGGTTTTAAAAAGCAAAGGGGAGATTTTCATTATTGCGCAGAACTTTATAAAGCAAAGATTATAAATAAAAAAGGGAAAAGCAATCGTAATTTCAGATTCATTATGTGTAATATATCTTTTTGGCTTCTTTAAATTTATTAATTGATCCTAAAAACAGATATGTTTTCTGTGATAAAAAACTTTAACTCCAGAGTGTGAGTTAGAAGGTAAAAGAAATGTACATTAATACTTAAGGGGAAAGCTTGTTCGGGATTCCGCTTTGGGTGATGGATTGTAACATTAACCTTTTTAATTTTAAAAAATTTCCCGGGCAATTTTCGAAAAATTTTGTATTTTTTAGAAACATTTAGAGAAGGCAGACGATGTTTAACGAGAAATAAGTCTAGATGCGCGAACATCCCCTGGCGCAGCCCTTTTTTGCTAAATAAGGGGGGGTAAACCCCGCTGGTTTTGCGCCAGGCATCGGCTCTTTAAACCCCGGGTCGGTGCCTTTCAATAGCCACCATTTTTCTCATTTTATCATTTTTTGGGCTTTGTTTGAATTTAGTGACTTTTATGGAATCTACGGGGTCTGCGCTTAGAGGTATTTTTTATTGGGGTTTTTGAAGATTCCCCCTTTTTAAGGTTTTTGTGCTTTTTCTTTTTGTTTTTGGGGGTTTTTTTCTTTTTTTTGTGTTTAATTTTTAAAATATGGTTTTTGATTTTTGACTTTTGTTTCTTTTTTTCCAAGGGGCTTCAAAGGGAATGATAAAATACGTTAAGTATTACAATGAATGATGGAAGTGAATATAAAAAGGTTTCTCATTTTTTTTAATTTTTTTAACGTTTTTTTTAAGTTTTAAATTTTACTTTTGATTTTTTAATTTACGTTTTTATTCATTTTCGCTTTTAATTTGATATTTTGGGAATGTTTTGGGGAAAAGATGTTTCACATATTTTATGTCTTCTTGCGAAAGAGCTACAAATGTAAAAGGCACAAAACAACGCCAATGACAATTACTCTGTGCCCAAACAGGAGGCCCGGTGCTTAGGGCTCGTTTGGTCCTACGGGCCCCCAAACTAGGGAAAGAGAAAATAACCCCCACACTTTAAGCCAAAAACCCGCGGGTCCACATTTTAAATTCCTCCTTTCGTTTTGGTTTTTCCACCCGTGTTATCAGCTTTTTCCCGAGATGGTCCGGCTAAGAGGATTTGGAATCTTTCTATCGAGACGTCATCGAAAGTCTATAGGGAATTACTCGATTTCCTTGACTCTGTTTTTGACGTCATCCTCATTGTTAAAAAGGGAAGGCGTGTCCGACAATGCTTCGGGGAAAAATTTTGGCAACACAACAAGGTTCTCCAACGTCAGGCTCCAGTCGTCTACTTTTTTATCTGTGAAAAAAATTTCAGATATGGCGTTCATCAGGTGGTAAGCGGTTTTGATTTTTAACGTATTTTTTCGCTTTGAATTTAATATAGGTCATAGGGTTCACACATATTTTTAGGATTGTACCTGTAGGCAGAATACGACTTTTTTTTTGTCTCCGTCATTTGGCGCGTCTCTGTCGCGCTGGCGCGCGGAGTGATCACGGCCCCCCAGCCGCCCACGGGCCCCCCCTAGGGGGCCCCTCAGTGCCCCTCCAGGGGGCCCTCAGGCCCCACACGCCGGGGGCCCCCCTCTTCTGCTGCCCAACCCCGTCGACTGCGGCTCCTTCTACTTGCAGCTGGGATGGGCCGGCCCCTTTTTCAGCACTGCCCCTGTCTGACTTAACGCCAAATGCAGGTTGTGACTTCCCCTCACGCCCAAATGTGTCCAAGAACCACAGCTCCCCCGCTCCCCTGCTGCCCAGTCTCCAATTGCACAACTGTTGCTGTCTCCAACGTAACTAAGGGTTTTTCAAAACCCCCAAATAAAGAACGCTCCAACAGCAAAGTAACCCCAACAGTTCCTTTGCCAATGCGACCACAGCTTCTCCTTTGTGACCGCAGCTTTTCCCAAAACTCCAGTGTAACCGTAGCTACAATCCAGTTTTTCTAGTCTCCTATATCTAAAGGTGCTCTACATCCAGAGTTATTCAAGAGGACGTTTAATAATTGCTATGAAGCGTTTCCTCAGTATTGTGTATTTTTTGAAATAAACTTTTTAAACACAATCTTAATCTTTGGACACTGTCATTTCTGTCTCATTCCCCTTGTTTACAAACTCCAGAATTATATGAAGAGAAAAAAATTTTAAAAACTTCACAAGAATATTGAACTGAAAAATAAATCACAACTGGTCTCAGCGAGACACACGACAAAAATTAACAAACTAAGAAATAGTAATAAATGCAAGACGTGTAATTAATGAAGAACAAAATAAAGAATAATTAAACAGGGATTAAAGCTGTTGATACCAAATGACGTATGAAAAACCCAAATATAGAGATAAATTAAAGAAGTAATGATACAGAACAAAATTAGTCAACAATTTATTGGCGAAAGGAGATCTGAAGACAACCGGTCCCCAGGAGGTCTTTGAAGGCGAGTGCAGCACAGGACTCGGAGCATGAAATGCTGCACTTCATTTTCTGGAAAAAGGATTTTATTTTGGGGTGAAAATATGTGCAGAGTGGGACGAGGCTTGTAAAGGACAGAAAATGTAAAAGTTGTATTTACGAACATTTTTTACTAGTGTTGGTTCAATGTTCAATGACGTTCCTTAAATTCGTTTAAATTATAAATTTGTGTCGATAGAGAGATCTGAATCAATGTTTTCCCATTTAGGATTTATAATGTCATGGATTATGAGTCATAAAAAAAATGGTCTGTATGTTACAGTGGCTATTTCATTCTCCAGATGGGTGTTGAGCTTTGTACCCAACCACCTAATCACATGCCCGTCCTTTACAGATATTATATTCAATTCGATTTCATTCTTTTTTTATAACTCATATTTTTCCTTTTTCTTTGCCTTCTGTTTTAAGTGGCTGCTCTTGTCATCAATATTTGTGTGTCTCAAGGTCTATCATAATTATTTATTTTTGCTTTTAAAGTTTATTTCATATAATGTATTTTCCGCAGCTATGTTAACTAAGCATAATATCACGAAATGAATACATGGAAAAGGCAAAGCTTGTATTCAAAAGGTTTATTGCAAAGTAAATGCATGACACATTAGGAACCATCTTGATAGTGACTGTAATCGTAGTCTGAAGTCGGTAAGGCGTGGTTACCTGAACACTGGATACATGGACCACGGTTACAGTGGAGTTTGGAAAAGATGTAGTCACGCTGGAGACGTAACGACTGTGGTCGCATTGTTGATTGGAACAGCTGTAGTTATTGAAGTTGGGGCTGCTGTAGTTACATTGGAGACAGGAAGAGCTGATGTCACATTGGAGATTGGAGCAGCAGTAGTGGTGATGGAGGCAGGAGCAGCTGTGGTTCTCTGGACACAGTTTGGCGTTTGCAGGAGAGTCACACACCTGCAGTTTGGCGTTGAAGTGCAGCACAGGAGGACAGTGCTGCAACAGGCCGTCCCATACCAGCTGCAACATGTAGAAGGAGCCGCAGTCGACGGGTTGGGCAGCAGCAGAGGGACCGCCCCGGGGTGTAGGGGCACTGAGCGGCCACTGAGGAGGGGCCGTGACTGCGGCTGGGAGGCCGTGACTCAGTTTTGCAACGACCAGCAGCGACAGAGATAGGGCCACGCTGAAAAATGATGACGAACTGGTTAATTTGCCTGGATAAACACTTAATTGTATATCTTGGTCTTAATGATCAGGGTATTTGTATTGTAGTACGATCTGTAATTTTTTTTCTGGAACAAACTGTATAGCACAATAAGCCATGTACACACCTGTGAAACTTCATGACGAAGATTTTCCTAAACTAACAGACGAATGAGACGTTTGTGTTCTGTGATATCCTCTTTTCGAGTGACTTGTCTGGACGAGAGTTTTCGCCTTATAAGTTGGAAGAATGACGTCAGAACATAGCCATCGACGAACTCAGAATAATTCCTTTAATCCGTTTTCTAATCTTGTATCGCCGTCAAAGGAAATCAAGAAAAATCCAAGGCATTCCTCCACCGACCGGGTTCTCCCCGGGAGAGCTGATAAGCACAGTTGTGGAGATAAGGAGGATTCATGGGAGCGAATTGTAAACAAAACAAATGAAAGAGCAGGAAACAAAATCGTCTGCGACACAAATAGACTTTGACAATAGTCAATTCCATAGACATACAGATAGATATAGAAAGTTGAATGGATATGCTTATACATGTGTCTGTATATATGCATCAATATACACACGTATGTGTGTATATGTGTAGCTCAGAACCTACGATGGAGAATGGAATAATGAACTGTAAGATGCAGACCATTACTTGTTATGTCTCCCAATCCATGGGGTTATAAATGCAAGTTCCTAAAGGAAATATTGAGCGTATCTAAAGCTTACGAAATATCAGTGAATATTCGTTGAAAACCCGAACCAACACTAGTAAAAGGAGGTTCGGCCCCGGCGTGTCGGGTCACTGAGCAGCCACAGGAGGAGGGGTCGTGACGAGGGTTGGGAGGCCGTGACTCACTCTTGCCACGACCAGCAGCGACAGAAACGCAGTCACGCTGACGGAGATGAAGAATTGTTTAATTTGCCTGACTGAACACTTAATTGTATATTCATGGTTGTAATGATTCATGGTGTATTTGAGTATGCAGTACATCCTGTATATCTACGTTTCTGGAGTAAAGTGTGTGGCACAATAAAGCTATCTACACACCTGTGAAACTTCATGACGAAGATTTTCCAAAACTAACAGATGAATGAGACGTTTGGTGTTCTGTGATAGCCTCTTTTCAAGGGATTTGTGTGGACGAGAGTTTCGCCTTATAAGATGGAAGAATGATGTCAGACCACAGACATCAAGGAACTCAGAATAATCCCCAGTTTTCATGTGTTGAAGAAGGGTTCTCCCTGGGAAGACTGGGGCTGAACAAACTGCAAACAAACAACGGAAGAACAAGGAAAAGACATGGTTGTAGGAGAAACAGAAAAAGAGACAAAGAAGGTGACTGATAGGTGATTAGAAGAGCAGAGAGAGAGAGAGAGAGAGAGAAAGTGAGAGAGAGTGAGAGATAGAGAGAGAAAGAGAGAATGAAATAATAATAATAATAATAATAAAACGACCGAGAAAGAAAAATACATACATTAGTCGAATAATTAAAAATACCTATTTATAGAACAGGCATGAATGCGAATGAAGATCTTCACAATACAAGAGATATATTTGACTGATTATAGCTTCGTCAGAAATACATGTATTTCTGACGGAGCTGTATCGAAAACCGGTCAAATACATCTCTTGTACTGTGAAGAATATTCCTTCTCATTCATACCTTTTCTACATTTGTTAACATGAATACGGTTCATACATAATTATTTTAGTTTTTTCTTTTTTATTTACGTTCATATTTCCCTTGGCTATCCCTGGTGTTATAAAGCAAAGGGGTAGATTTTCATTATTGCGCAGAGACTTTATAAAGCAAATTGATTATGAATTATAAACGGGAAAAGCAATCGTAAATTTCAGATTAATAATGTGTAGATATATCTCTTTGGCTTCTTTGAATTATTATGTTCATCCTACAACAGATATACTTTCTGTAGATAGAACTATTAACTCCATGAGTGATGAGTTAGAAGATAAAATGAAATGTACATTAATACTTAAGATGGAACGAGTGTTCAGGATTCCGCATTGGGTGATGAGATTTGTATCTTGCCCATATAACCCCACAAATAAGCTATATTATAAAGTCATATATTTTATTTCTTATGACGCTTGTTTATGTGTTTGTTTGGATAGACATTGCTTATTTTATTTTGTCAATAGCGTTATTATAGAACTTACTATTGGTTATTATTCTCGTTAATACCAGTTTTTAAAATATCAGTATTTGCACTCAACCCATCAACGCCATTAACATTCCTCGTAGCACTGAACCAACATCATCTACAACACACTGTCGTTAGCTAAAAAAAGTGTCCTTTAAGCCAAAATCTGAGGCCATCCACATTAAATTCCCTCCTTTCGTTGTGTTCCCCTGTGCTTATCAGCTTTTCCAGAATGGGTTCCGGCAAAGGGGATTAAGGAATTTTATCTCACGAGACGTCATCGAAACGTACTAGGGGGAAAATTACTTGATGTTTTTTTGACGTTTTTTTTGACTCATCCTCTTTTTAAAAAGGGTAGACGCTCGTCCGAGCATTGCTTTCGGGGGAAACTTTTGCAACACAAAAAGGGTTTCTCCAACCTAGGTCTCAGGTCTCTTTTGTTATCTGTGAAAATTTTTCAGATATGGCGTTCATCAGGTTTAAGCGGTTTTGATTTAAACTGCATGTTTCGTTTAGAAAATTAAATATGTAAATTGCATCACCAAAATTATTTTGGCATTGATCTGTAAGGTAGAAGACAAAACTTTTCTGCCCCGCATTTTTGGTGGCTCTGTCGCTGTGGTCGTCGAGGGTGAGTCCGGCCCCCCACCCGCCGTACGGCCCCCCTCAGGGCCGTCGTGCCCCCCACCCCGGGGGCCGGCCTTGTGCTCCCCAACCCCGTCGACTGGGGTTTCCTTTTAATGGCGTGGTATGGGAGGGCCCGTTACAGCACTGTCCTCCTGTCTGCATTTCGTGCAAAACTGCAGGTGTGTGACTCTCCTGCTCACGCCAAAACTGTGTCCAGAGAACCCACTCCTCCTGTCCCCATGCTGCCCCAGTTCCCCAATGTGACCAACAGTTGCTGCCCCCAACTAATACAGTTTGTCCCAACCCCAATAAACTGCAACGCCCCAATCAGCAATGAACCCACATGTTCCTATTCCCAATGCGACAAGCTCTCCTTTGGGACCGCAGCTTTTCCCAAAACCCCAGTGTGACCGTAGCTGATTAATTGTTCTGGGCTCCTTTATTCCGGGTGTCTACATCCGAGTTATTAAAGGGGGACGAAAATAATTGCTATTAAGAGTTTCTCAATATTGGTATTATTTTGAAATAAACTTTTTAAAAAAACTTTATTTTTGGACACGCTTTAGACCTCATTCTCCTTGTTTAAAACTCCAAAAATTTATGGAGAAAGAAAAATCTTATAAACTTCAAAAGACTATTAAAACTCAAAAAAAAATCACAACTGGTTTTCAGCGAGTACTGAGCAAAAAATTTCAATAAAAATAGGTAATCAGATGCAATATCGTCATATAATGAAAGAAAAAATAAAAAATGATTATAAAAATTTAAAGCTGTGAATGCCAATTGACAACCAATAAAAAAAAGCAAACAAAACCGGCCCCCCCCCAGAAGCTCTTAAAAGGCGAATGTAGCACGGGATCAGAGACTGAAGCCTGCACTTTTTTTTCTAAAAAAAGGGTTTTTAGTAGTGTAAAAATATATCGGTGGGACGGGTTGTAAAGAAACGAAAATATAAAGTTGTTTTAGAATTTTCTTTTGGGTTTTCAATGTTCAATGACGTTCTCTTAAATTTGTAGTTAAAATTTGTGTCGATGAGAGACTGTTAAATTTTTTCCCATTTGGGAATTTGATTTAAATGTCATGGGTTGTGGTCATAAAAAAAATGATCTTAGTCACAGTTGGTTTTTCATTCTCCATCGGGGTTGAGTTTTGTACCCAACCATTTAGTCACATGCCCGTCTTTTACAGATGTATTCAATTCGTTTTCATTTTTATTTTGTAACTCATTCTTTTTTTTTTCGCCTTTCGTTTAAGTAGCTGTCTTGTCACATTTTTTGTGTTCTAAAGACTATCAAACCCTTTTAAATTTTTTGCTTTAAGGGTCTAATTTGAAGTTGTCAAGTTTATTTAATGATTTTTTTTCCGCAGCTTGAAAGCTAAGCATAAGAATCAGAAAAATGCGGGAAAAGGCAAAGTTGATTAAAGGTTTTATTGAAAGAAGTGAGGGCACTTTAGGAACCTCTTGATAGGACTGCATAACGTAGTGCTCCGCCGGTTACAGGGGTTTTTTGGAAAAAAGGCACGCTGGGAAGTAAAAAAATATAGCCATTGTTGATTGGAACAGCTGTAGAAATTTTTTGAAGTTGGGCAGCGTAGTTACGTTGAAACAGGAAAAAGCTGATGTCCCATTCGGGGTTGGAGCAGCAGTAGTGGTGTTGGAGGCGGGAGCAGCTGGGGTTCTCGGGACACGTTGGCGTTTCAGGAGAGTCACCACCTGATTTGGCATGAAATGCGCACAGGGGGGACAGTGCGAAAAAAGGCTGTCCCTCCCAGCGACATGTAAAGGAGCCGCAGTCGACGGGGTTGGCAGAGCAGAGGGAAACCGGGTCGGGGGGTAGGGGCACTGGCGGCCACCTGGGAGGGGCCGGACGGCGGGTGGGAGGCCGTGACTAGTTTTTCAACGACCAGCAGCGACAGAGAAGGACCACCGACAAAATGATGACGAATTTGGTTAATTTGCCTACTGAACTTTAATTTATATTCTTGGTCCCTTTAAAGTATTTAGTACGATCTGTAATTATTTTCTGGAATAAAAATTTAAACACAATAAGCCCTGTACCACACCCCGTGAAACTTTATGACGAAGATTTTTCCAAAAAAATAAAAAGACGAATGAGACGTTTTGGTGTTCGTGATACCCTTTTCGAGTGACTTGTTGGACGGGAAATTTTGCCCCTTTTAAGTTGAAAGAATGACGTCAGAACATAGCCATCGACGAATCAGAATAATTCCTTAACCTTTTTTAATCTTTTATCGCCGTCCAAAGGAAATCAAAAAAAAATCCCAAGGGTTCCTCCACCGAACCGGTTTCCCCCGGGGGCACTGATAAACACAGTTGGAGATAAAGGGGGGATTCATGGGAGCGAATTGTAAAAAAAAACAAAGGGAAGAGGGAAACAAAAAGTTTGGACACAAATGAATTGGGACAATAGACATTCCATAGGCATACAGATAGATATAGAAAGTTGAATGGATATACTTTATAAATTGTTGAATATGCATCAATATCGCACCCAGCGTGTGGTATGTTACTGACATTGGATTAGTAGTATAATAATTTGACTGAATCCAATGGGGGACAGAAAATTAAAAGGGCACCCATTAGAACAGGGTGACAAAAAAAAGGGAAAAAATAAATGATAAATTAAAAAACTGGGCATGTGATAGGTGGGGGGGCAACAGCCAATCCCCCGATGGAGAAAGGATTAATCCGCAACATGCAAAACCCTACTTTTTATTTCGCAATCCTGCAGTTATAAAACGCAAATTCCTAAAAGGAAAAAATTGACGAAAACTATTTTTCCCGAGCCTTACTAAAACTTCGGAATATCAGTGAAATTCGTTGAAAACCGAACAACACTCGTAAAAGGAGTTCGGCCCCGGCGGTAGGGGCACTGGCGGCCACGGAGGAGGGGTCGTGACGGGGGGCGGGAGGCCGTGACTCACCCTGCCCCGACCAGCAGCGAAGAGCGCAGTCACGCGACGGAGATGAAGAAAAAATTGTTTAATTTCCGACTTAAATTAAATTTTATATTTTGGTTGTAAGGGTTATGGTGTATTTTAGTATCAGTACATCCCGTCACACGTTTTGGAATAAATTGTGTGGCTAATAAAGCTATCACACACCTTTGAAAAATTTATGACGAAGATTTCCAAACTAACAGACGAATGAGACGTTTGGTGTTCTGATTGCCTCTTTCAAGGGGTTGTGTGGGGCGGGGGTTTCGCCTTATAAATAAGAATGATGTCAGACCAAGACTCAAGGAACTCAGAATAAACCCCATTTTCATGTGTTGAAGAAAGGGTCTCCCTGGGGGAGGGCTGAACAAAATGCAAAAAACAACGGAAGAACAAGGAAAAAAAATGGTTTTAGGGGAAACGAAAAAGAGACAAAAAAGTGATGATAGGGATTGAAGAGCAGAGAGAGAGAGAGAGAGGAGAGAAAGTGGAGGAGTGAGGATAGAGAGAGAAAGAGAGAAGAAACAAAAAAAATAATAATAATAAAAACGACCAAAAGAAAAAAACATACATTTGTCGAATTAATTAAAAATCCTATTTTAGAACGGAATGAATGGAATGAAGAAATTTTCCCAAAACAAGAGATATATTTGACTGATTATAGCTTTGTCAAAATACATGTATTTTCTGACGGAGCTGTATCGAAACCGGTCAAATACATCCTTGTACTGTGAAATAAACCTTCCTTATACCCCTTTTTAATTTGTTAACATAATACGGTTCATAAAATTATTTTAGTTTTTTTTTTTTTACGTTCATATTCCTTGGCTACCCTGGTGTTATAAAGCAAAGGGTAGATTTTCATTTTTTGCGCAGAGACTTCATGAAACAAATTTATTTTAAATATAAAAGGGAAAAAGCAACGGTAATTTTAAAATTTATTATGTGTAGATATTTCTTTGGCTTCTTTTAATTTTAATTGTCTCTTCCATTATTGGTTTATTTTATTGCCCTGTTTCCCATGAAATTTTTTGGATAGAGGTTTTTATTACAAGGAAATTTCTTCAGCTTATCGACTATTCATTATCAGCTTCTATGTGTAAATTTTTCGCAATTTTTTCCAATTGATTTTTTTATAGACTTTTCGTTTTTTACGTAACTTTTTTTATTGAAATTTACGCGATCTTGGGGGTTTTTATTTACCCTGTGTTTAAAACAATTCAGTAAAGGAAATATTTGACTTAAACAACTTCCCGGAAGATAAAACTATGTATTTAGATCAGCGCTTGGAATACCATTTATTTAGACCATCGCTTGGAACAGCTGTAGTTACACCCGAGGCGAGATAACTTGGTTGAACTGATGACTCGGGAAGCTGTACTTACTTGGAGGCAAAAGCGCTGCAAGAAGGCCGTCCCGTACCAGCTGCACATGTAGAAGGAACCGCAGTCGACGTGGTTGGGCAGCAGTAGAGGCTACTTCCTCGGTGTGTAAGGGCCATAAGCGGCCATTTCGGGAGGAGCCAGAGGGCAGCTGTGGCTCATACCTGCGATGGTGAGCAAAGGCAACGCTACGAGCAGCCTGACGATGAATGAAAATATCAGTTTTGCTTTAATGAACACTTACGCTGTACCCAAAATTACTGCAGCTTATATTCTACATTCGTGTTAGCGGCACACACACCTTATAAGTTAAAAGTGTGGTGATATATTGAGAAACAATTTTACAAATCAGTTAGACATCATATTTGAGTGTTTTTTTTTTTCTACAGGTTTCACAGTAGATGTAGACAGACGGTTGAGGTAGACAGCGTCGGGAGAAACTTTATTTTATCAAGTGAATTTCACGGACGAGCGAATTTTCTTATATCGGGGAGAATGGCGTCAAATAAAAAGAGGATAATCCATACAATACGTTTTTATAATATACAATAACCTCTAGTCTAAAGATAAGGGAAAGGATTGAGTCTAAGGGGTATACGTGAGAAAATATATATATATATATATTCGTTGAAAGCTGCGCCAATATATATAATATATATATATATATATATATATATATATATATATATATATATATATATACATGTGTGTGTGTGTGTGTGTGTGTGTGTGTGTGTGTGTGTGTGTGTGTGTGTGTGTGTGTGTGTGTGTGTGTGATATCTTGTAATGATTTTCTATATTTCAGTAATTCAGAAGATAGCACAGATACATCCTTTGATTCAGAAAAAAAGGAAAAATAAAAGAAAATAAGCACATTGTACATCTATAATTTACAATAGTATCTAGTGTGTTTACAAGTACAACATTCACCACATGGTCCCTTCTCGGCGAATCTAACATGCCATATAACGAGATACAGAGAGCCAATATAAGCGTTTGATTGCGTATCATAAAACAACAACAAAAAAACATACAAAAAATAGATTCAGACGTCGGGGCATTCTCAGAAACCCGAGGCCTTAAAATTTGACCCTACAGCAGCGCCACAAGTACCCTAAGATTCATCCCTTGGTGCCCTTATGCCGTGCCTGTGTGTATACTTGGGTGGGGGCGTCTCTGTATCTATACATATCGATCTTGTCTATCTATATTATCAACTGTGTTCAGCATCATATTAACTTCAAGAGATTTAATGCTATGTTTTATCAACAAAATTATCGAATATAATTTTTGGAGTTTTTTTATTGTAGTTTTATGTCATAATTTATCATGTATAATATCATTTAATTTTTTAGAATATTTTATTATGTTATAACCACTTCCGTGTAACGGAATTTCGCAAACTGAATACCTTTCGTTAAAGAAACAAGACATGATTAATAAAACATTTTATTCTTAAAACATCTCAACAAATAAATTAATTTACAAAAAACTATTAATAAAAAAGTATTTTTCATTATGAAAATGGGGTCCAGAATGACTCCATAAGCTGTAATTAGATCCGAAATTCGAATATCTGCGGCGAAAAAACAGCTGTTTGGAGCAGGCGTGGTCACACCGCTGTTACACTGGAACTTAAGCAGCTGCAGCTACTTTGGAGACTGGAACAGCAGTAGTTACATTGACTGGTGCAGCTGTAGTAACATTGACTGGAACAGCCGTAGTTACATTAACTGGAACAGCTGTAGTTACATTGACTGGAACAGCTGTAGTTACATTGACTGGAACAGCTGTAGTTACGTTGACAGGAACAGCTGTAGTTACGTTGACAGGAACAACTGTAGTAACATTGACTGGAACAGCTGTAGTTACGTTGACAGGAACAGCTGTAGTTACATTGACAGGAGCAACTGTAGTTACATTAACTGGAACAGCTGTAGTAACATTGACTGGAACAGCCGTAGTTACATTGACTGGAGCAGCTGTAGTTCTCTGGACACAGTCGGCGTGACCCGGATAGTCACACACTTGTAGCTTGACGTTGAAGTGCAGCCCCGCTGGACAATACTGAAGGAAGGCCGTCCCGTACCAGCTGCACATGTAGAAGGAGCCGCAGTCGACGGGGTTGGGCAGCAGCAGAGGGTACTCCCCCGGCGTGTAGGGGCACAGGGCGGCCACTTCGGGAGGGGCTGTGACGACCACTGGGCTTCCCCGACTCACGCCTGCGACCGTCAGGAGCGCGAGAGACGCGACAAGCCTGTCGTAGGGTTGGGGGTCCGGGTTAGTGGTCGTGTTGGTGTGGCTTCTTTTTCAATTTTGTTTTGCTTGTTATTATTATTATTATTATTATTATTATTATTATTACTATTATTATTATTATTATTATTATTATCATTAGCATTTTTGGTTGTTTTGTTATTCATTTCGTTCTTGGGTCTAATTATTTGAACGAATTAATTCAACATTTTTTTATTATTATTACTTGATATTTCATTTCATTTTCGACTGATTTAATCATTTTTTCTTTCTTTACTTTTATCTTTATTTACTACTTATTATATCATTTCATTTTCTGATTGATCTAACTTTGTTGACATTGTTGCAAACTATCAATTCCACTTTTTTAACGACTCATCACAGCCAATGAACATACCTGTTGAAATGCATAGTTGCAATGTTTACAAAAAATTACAGTCGGTGATTTGACAGCAGCTTTCACTTCGCAGGTTCGACGTATTGTGACTCCGGACGACGTCTCAGCTCATCTTATAAAGCAGAAGCATGACGTCAAAACCTCCTCGTCGTTTATAAAAAAAAAAAGCAAGAAGATATTACCGGAAATTGAAGGAAAATCCCGCAGACGGACGGACATGCAGCTCAATCGACACCATCATGATAAGGGAGATAAGATCAAGGGAGATTGAATGACGCACGTCGAGGAAGCCCCTGTTTATCAGCTGCGGGGACACATGGTCACGCCGTTGCTCTCGGTGCCGGACTTGGGTTCGGATTTCGGCGAAAAGGAGGGATCAATCTTGAAGAGGAAAAGGTAGGGGTCAGTATTTAAGGTGCCGAGCGAGTCAGAACTGAGTGCCATGTCGAGATAAAAATCAGTGTATGTATATATATATATATAAATATATATATATATATATATATATATATATTATATATATATATATTATATATATATATATATGTGTGTGTGTGTGTGGTGTGGGGTGTGTGTGTTATTTTATGTATAAAAAATTAAAATATATATATATTTATATATATATATATATATATATATATAGTATAAAATATATATAATATATATATATATAATTATATATATATATATAATATATATATATATATTATATATATATATACATCATAATACTATATATATATATAATATATATATAATAATATATATATATATATATATATATTATATATATATAGTAATATGGACAGCACCTAGAACAAAGTTCCCACCGTCAGGCATCGGGACACAGCGAAAAAAGATCGAGTGATCAAGTTTTAAGAATCCATGTCGGATGCTCCCCTTCGACAGACAATGGAAACAATTTCGTCAGCCTGAGTCGAAACTTTATAAGTAGTTACAAGTAAGTACGCCTTGAGCTGGAGAACTTTTCAGGAGAACAGTCCCAGTGATCAGAATACTGCCTTCCCGTGTCCACCTGCAGCGCCTTCTGCAAGGAAAGGCTGGTGACACGTTTCACTCGGGCTCCCCAACAATGGCTAAATGCTGGGTTTCTGACTCATCATCTTCTCGTGGAAATGTCCTGATGAAATATAAACTAAGGTAAATGAAGCTCAATGATACATTTCTTCCCATTATGCAAGTAAAACAACGATGGAAAGATAAAGAAAAAAAACACACACGGATATTTCCACGCGAGTAAGCCAGTTCTTTCGGTTACCTGATTTTTCCCATATCTGTTTTTTTTTCTCTCTCTTTCATTCTTTATTTATTTTTTTCTCTTTCTATCTTTATTTATTTATTCCTGATCTTCCCTTCTCTGTTTTTTTTTTCTTTTTCTCTTTCTTTCTTTCTTTTTATCTTCAATGTATTCCGCATAAATTTCTCCCATTATGCACGGGCTTCCAGACAATGTTTCTGAATTAGTATATTCACGACTCGAGGGCAGACTGGAGGATCGTGTTCGTCCACGATTTCATAAGATATTACACACTTATTTTCTTTTGTGTAGGATTCGTGTTGAACGAATTATGAACAAAACAAGGAAGAAGAAGAAGAAGAAGAAGAAGAAGAAGAAAAATCCCACGAATATGCGGAATGCCTCTTCGCTGTTTTGTTTCCTCGGGGCATGAAGACCCCGTAGAAGAACAAGAGGATTGGGTATATTCTCGTGTTTTTTTTCCTTGTTCTTCCTTTCCTCGTTTTATCTATAATTCTTGTATGTTGCTTCTGGTACACGACTCCACACAAGTATGTAAGTTTTTCCTCTCCCTTGTAACGCTCGATGGTTTAGAAGGTATGCTTGTGCTAAGAGGACAGGCAGACAGGGACATAGACGTATATGGGCAGCCCACATGACCAGTCAGCCAGACAGGGGTAGACAAAAAGAACCTACGCATGCACACACACACACACACACACAAAAACTCAAGACACACCACACACACCAAACACACACACACACACACACACACACACCACAAACACACACAAAACACAATAAACCACCCACACAAAAACACACACACAATAACCGTAGCCAAAAACACGCAACAGACACGTGTCACATTCGACAGGAAAAGGGGGGAATAAACTATGTATCATATGTAAATCTTTATTATAAGGAAATTTTAAAATGATTGTGTCACTAGATGGATGATTTTTCCCTTATACGGAATAGTACTGGGCAAGAATATATTGAGGGCCTGCGTGCAGCCCATTGCTTTAAAAACGGACACTTGTTCAAAAAAACGGCCCCTTTGCTCCAAAAACTAGACCATTGCTTTGAAAACGGACGCACTCTGAAAATGGAACTTTACCTCGAAAACAGACCACTGCTCGAAAAAAACAGCATTTTCTTTCAAATCAACGACGCTTGTTTTCAAATAAAACAACACATTATTTTAAAAAACAAAACGATACTTTCTCTGAGGGGGCCCCCGTCGTGGGGGGGGTGGGTATCAGAATCAAGGCCGACGAAACAGTGGCTTTTTAAGCATTTGATAGTTTTTTAAGCTCTCAAGTTGCAACTTACCTAAAAAATTTTACTCGAAAAAAAAACAAACTCTGCCTTTTTTTTCAGGGAAACACAACACAAAACCCCAAAAACACACCAAAACCCCACACACAACACCCCCCACACACACAATTATATATATATATATTATATATATATATATATAATATATATAAAATTTGGGGCCGCGGTCCCAAAAGGGTAGAGCGTGGGACTAAAGGGGACGTCACGAGGGCAATCTGAGTTCGGGGGTTTCGAGCACCGGCCGGCGCGCTTTTTCCCCCTTGGGAAAGGAAACTTCCCCTCGATTGCCTCCCTAGCCACTGGGGGGCCCAAAAGCCAGTCAATCGTCCCGGGGGTAAATAGAGATGGTGATCGAAAAAAACACCGGGCGGAAGGCAAGGGCAAAACCCCCGCTCTAAATTTGCAAAAAAAAAAAAAAATCAGGGAACCCATGATCGTAAAGACGCGGTGGCCAAATGGTTAGAAGCGTCGGACTCAAGACTGTCAGACGGAAATTTGAATTCGAGGGTTGAGTCACCGACCGCCGCTTTTGTTCCCTTGGGGCAAGGAAATTTCCCCTTGATTGCCTACCTGCCACTGGGGGGCCAAGCCACCCCAAAGTAAAAGTGCTGGTCCAACCGGAAAAAATAGAGAAATGATTACCAAAAAAGGACCACCGGCATTCCCCCGGGGAAAGGAACGGGGGACCCTCCCACGTACTCACTCCAAAAGCATCACAAATGAAAAATACAATTTAAGTATCATGCTGGACCACGGCGGCTCAGACTGAACCCACCGTTAAAAGAAAAAAAAAAAATATATTTTTAATTTTAATATTATATAAATTTTATATATATAAATATATATATTCATCATTTAAACGGTAGGTTTATGTTGAGCCGCCGTGGTACAGCATGTACTCAATTTCAGTTTTCACGTTGTGATGCTCTTTGGGGTGGTACGTGGGAGGGTCCCCAGTTCCCTTTTCCCCGGAGGTGCCGGTGTTACATTTTTTGGGAAAACATTCTTCTATTTTATCCGGCTTTGGGGCCCCGCACTGACTTGGCTGGCTTGGCCCCCCAGGGCTAGGTAGGCAGTCGATGAAGTTCCTTTCCCAAGGGAAAAAAACGCGGCGGTCGGTGACTCGAACCCCGAACTCAGATTACCGTCGTGACAGTTTTTCCGACGCTCAACCATTCGGGCCCCCGCGGGGGTTTACGTCATGGGCTTCCAGATTTTCTTTGGGATTTTGGCGGGGTTTTTCCATTTCCTTCCGCCCGGTGTTTTTTTTTTTTTTTTTTTTTTTTTTTTTCCCAGTCACATCTCATTTACCCCCCCCCACTGACTGGGCTGATTGGTCCCCCCTGGCTAGGCAGGGAATCGAGGTGAATTCCTTGCTAAGGGAAAACGCGGCGGCGGGGACTCGAACCCCGAACCAGATTGCCGTCGTGACAGTCTTTAGCCGACGCTCTAACCCTTCGGCCACCGCGGCCCATTATATATAAAATATATTATATATTATAATATATATATTATAATATATTTATTATATAATTTTATATATATTATCATTATATATATATATATATTTATTATAAATATAATATTATTATATATGCATATATTACTATATATCTTTTTATCATCTATCTATATATATATTAAATAATATATATAATATATAATATATATATATTATAATTTTTGTATATATATGCATATAAATATATATATAATATTAAAATAATATATATTATAAATTTTATATATATATATATGTGGGTGGGGGTTTTATAAATTTTATAATATATTAATAATTACACAATAAATATATATATATAATATATTTTATTAATATTTATATTATTAATATAATATATATATAATTTTTATGTATATATATATATATATATATATATATATAATATATATAATATGCATTATATATATATATATATATATATATATATATATATTTTAAATATATATATATATATAATTTATATATATATATATATATATATAATTTATTTAAAATTAAAGGTGTGTGTTTGTTTTTTGTGTGGGTGTGTGTGTGTGTGTGTGTGTGTGTGTGTGTGTGTATGCATAAGTTGTATATATTATATTATATATTTATATAATATAATATATATATATAATATGTGTGTGTGTGTTTTGGGTGGTGTGTGTGTGTGGTGTGTTTGTGTGGTGTGGTGGTGTGTGGTGTGGTGTGTTGCGTGTGTGGTGTGTGTGTGTGGGGGGTGTGTGTGTGTGTGTGGTTGTGTTGGTGTGTGTGGTGTGTGTGCGTGTGTTGTGTACCAATATGTGTATTAATGTTTTTTTAATATATATTTTTAATTTTGTATAAAAATAAATTTATGCGCGCGCGCCACCACACACACCAACCACAACACACACCACACACACAACACACACACCACCCACACATATATTAAGGGTGTGTGTGGTGTGTGTCTTTTGGTGTGGTGTGTGTGTTTGTGTGTGTGTTGTGTGTGTGTGGTGTGGTGTGTGTGGTTTGGTGTGTGTGTTGTTTTTGGTGTATGTGGCGCGCGCGCGCAATATATGTATGTGTAATATAATAATATATATATTTTAATATATATATATATATATATATGCATATATTATATATATATATATTATATATATGATAATATATATAAAAATATAAATATATTTTAAATATTATATATAATATATTTTATATATATATACATATAGCAATTTTAAAATATATTTTAAAAATTTATATTATTATTATATTATATAAAATATTTTTATAATATTTGTATATTTTATAAAATTGGTGTGGTGGTGTGTTTTGTTGTTGGGTGTGTGTGTGTGTTGGTGTGTGTGTGTGTGGTGTGTGTGTGGTGGTATGAATATATATATTAATATTTTAATATTATATATATATAATATATTTTAATATTTAATATCTGTGTGTGTGTGTGGTGTGTGTGTGGGGTTGTGGTGTGTGTGTTGTGTTGTGTGTGTGTGGTGTGTTTTTGTGGTGGGGGTATGCATAAGATTATATATGTTTATTAAAAATATAAAATATTATAATATTATATATATATGTGTTGTGTGTGTTTTGTGTGTGTGTGTGTGGTGTTGTGTGTGTGGTTGTGTGTGTGTGCGGTGTGTGTGTGTGTGGTGTGTGGTGTGGGTGTGTGTGTGGGGTGTGTGGGTGTGTGGTGGGGTGTGGTTTTGCACAATATGTGAATAATGTATTTTTCATATAATATTTATATTGATACACATACATAATAGCGCCGCGCGGCACGCCCACACACACACACACACACACAACACACACCCCCACCAAAACACACACGCCACAACACAACCAACACCAACACACACACACACACACACCACACACACATTAAAATTATTAAATAAAATTATTTTAATAAATTATATATATATATATATATATACATATATACATACTTGCTCCCACACACCAACACCAACAAAAACCCACCCCAACACACACCACACCACACACCCACACCAAAAAATTTTTATATAATATATAAAAATATATATTATATATAATATATATATATTAATATATAAATAAAAATTGTGTGTGGGGGTTTTTGGTTTTTGGTGGTGTGTGGGGTGTGTGTGGGGGTGTGTGTGTTGTGTGTGGGGTATGCAATATATGTATATATGTATTTTAATAAAATTATATATAATATAATATATATTAAATATATATATATATATATTTGGTGTGTGTGTGTGTGTGGGTTGTGTGTGTGTGTGTGTGTGGTGTGTGGGTTTTGGGTGTGTGTGTGTGTGTGTGTGGGTGTTGTGTGTGTTGTGTGCGTGCGCGCGCGCGCGCATATATAGTATGTGTATATAAAAATATAAATATATATATTTTAAAAATACATAATAACACATTTTGATACACACACACACGAACACCACCACAACACCACACACACACACCACACACACAACACACACCCCAACAACACCACGCACCCACACAACCACACACACACACACCACACACACACACACACACACACACACACACAGATATTTTATATATATATATAAATAATATATTAAATATAAATAATATATATATAGGCATACAACACCACACCACACACACAACACACACAAAAACACACACACAACACCACACCACACCCACACACCTCACACACTATATATATAATACATACATATATATAAATATAATATATATATATATATATTTATAATATATATTATATATAAATATATAAAAATTTTTAATATTTTTTTATATAGCAATATATATAAATATATATATTTAATATTTATTTTATAAAATATTTTTTAAAATTTTTATATGATATTAATAATATATATATTTTTTAATTTAAAATAATTATTTTATACCTACATATTTCGCGCGCGCCCACATCCACACACCACACCACACCCACACACACAACCCCAACACACACACACACACAAACACACACACCACACACACACAACACAGACCCCAAACCCACACCCCCAAATATATTATTGTGTGTGTGTGTGTGTGTGTGGGGGGGGGGGGGGGGGGGGTTTTTTTTTTTTTTTTTGTGTTTTTTTTTTGTTTTTTTTTGGCCCCCAAAAGCCCCCGCAAAAAACCCCCAAAAAAACAAAAAAAAAAAAAAAGAAAACAAACCCCAAAAAAACCCAACCCCCCACCCCCACCACCCAAAAACCCACACACAAAACACAAAAAAAAAAAAAAAAAAAAAAAAAACAAAAAGCAACACCCACACACACACACACACACAACACCACACACCACACACCCACACACCACACAACAAAATATATATATAATATATTATAAAATTATTATAAAATTAAAATATATAAATATATAAAAGCATACACAACACACACACACCACACACACACACAACCCCAAACCAAAACACCCACCCAAACACACACACACACAAATAATATATAATTAAAAAAATATATAATTAAAATATAATATTATAAAAAATTTTAAATTTAAATATTATAAAAAAAAAAACCCAAAAAAAAAAAAACTATATATATTAAAATAAAATATAATAAATTATATATATATAATATATATATATATTATTTATAATATATATATAAAATATATTATATATATTTATATATGTATATATACAAATATAAATTATATACATAAATATATTATTTATATATTATTTTTTAAATTAATATATATATATATATTATATTAATATTAAATATAATGTTTTGTAATATAATATAATAATAAAATTATATTTATATATATAATATATATATATAAAATTATATTATATATAAAAATTTTAAAAATTTTTTAAAATTATTATATATATATATATATAAAATATATTTTTAACACCCCTTTTATTTTTTTTTATATATATATATAAATTTTTTATTTTTAATTTGATATATATACATACTATAATAATTTTTATATTATTTTATATATATATATATATATAATATAGATAGATAGATATATAAAATATATGTTTTAATATGAAAATATATATATATATTAAATATTATAATTATATTTATAATATAAATGTATATTATTTATAATAATATATATATTATATATATATATAATAATATATATTATATATTTTTATATATTTTATATTTAGGGGGCCGCGGGGCCCGAAGGTTAGGCGTGGGGACCAAGACTGTCACGACGGCAATCTGAGTCGAGGGTTCGAGTCACCGCCGCCGGTTGTTTCCTTAGGCAAGGAATTTCCCCTCGTTTTCCCTGCCTACCCCGGGGGACCAAAACCCCAAGCAGGGGGGGAAATAGAGATGGTGACTCGGAAAAAAAAAAAAAAAAAAAAAAAAAAAAAAAAACCGGGGAAGGGCAAGGGAAAACCCCCGCTCTAAATTGCCAAGAAAATCAAAGCCATGATCGTAAAGGCCGCGGTGGCCGAATGGTTAAGCGTGGGATCAAGACTGTCAGAGGGTAATTGAGTTCGAGGGTTCGAGTCACCGCCCGCCGCGTTTTTCCCCCTTTGGGGCAAGGAACTTCACCCGCCTGCCTCCCTAGCCACTGGGTGGCCAAGCCAGCCAAGTCAGGGGTCCCAACCCCGGATAAAAAGAGAGAATGATTTCCTAAAATGTAAACCGCACTCTCCGTGGGAAAAGGAAATGGGACCTACCCCGTATCACCCAAAAAGCATCACAACGTGAAAACTCAATTGAGTTCATGCTGGACCACGGCGGCTCAGACATGAAACTACCGTTAAATGATATGTATATATATATATATATATATATATATATATATATATATATTAAAATATAATATTTTTTTTTCTTTTTAAAGGTAGTTCATGTCTGACCGCCGTGGCAAGCATGATCTTAAATTTTAGTTTTTATGTTTTTTTATGTCTTGGGGGTGAGTAGTGGTAGGGGGCCCCAGTTCCTTTCCCGGAGAGTGCCCGGGGGTACCTTTTTAGGGAATCATTTTCTCTATTTATCCGGGGGGACCAGCACTTTTACTTGGGCTGGTTGGCCACCCAGTGGCTAGGTAGGCAATCAAGGTAAGTTCCTTGCCCAAGGGAAAAACGCGGCGGCGGTGACTCGAAACCCTCGAATTAGATTTCCGTCGTGAAGTCTTGAGTCCCACCTTCTAACCATTCGGCCACGGTCTTGACGATCATGGGCTTCCATGATTTTTTTTTTTTTAGCAATTTTGAGCGGGGGTTTGCCATTGCCTTCCGCCCGGGGTTTTTTCGAGTACCATCTCTTTTACCCGCACGACTTTAGCTGGCTTGGCCACCCAGTGGTAGGCAGGCAAACGAGGTGAAGTTCCTTTCCCCAAAGGGAAAACGCGCGCCGGCCGGGATCGAACCCCGAAACTCAGATTCCTCGTGACAGTCTTGAGTCGACGCTCTAAAACCCTTTGGCTACCGCGGCCCCATATATATATTATATAATATATATATATATATATAATAATATTATAATATATATGTGTGTGTGTGTGGTGTGTGGTGTGTGTGTGTGTTGTGTGTGTTGTGTGTGGTTTCCTAAAAAGGGGCAGAGTCTTGTGTTTTTTTTTCCGAGTAAAAATTTTTTGAGGATAAGTTGCAACTTTAGAGTTTAAGGAAAAGCTATCAAGTGTTCAAAAGCCACTGTTTGTCGGCGTCTTGAAAGATATGCCCGGACCCACCCCGACGGGCCCGATCAGACAATGTATCTGTTTTTTTAAAAATGTGTCTGTTATTTGAAAGCAAAGCGTCTGTTTTATTTTAAAGCAAAATGCATGTTTTTTTCGAAGAGTGTGTCTGTTTTTTGAGGAAGTGTCCCTTTTTAAAACAGGCGTCCGTTTTCAAAGCAAAGGTCTATTTGGAAACAAAGGGCCCGTTTTTTGAAACAATGTGTCCCTTTTTAAAGCAATTTTGCTGCACTGAGGCCATCAAACAATTTTTTGCCCCGTATCATATTCCAGTATAAGGAAACCATCCTCTAGTGACACAATCTTTCCCTAATTCCCTTTAATAAGATTTACATTGATCATTTTATTCCCCCTTTTTCCCTGTCGAAAGTGGGCACGTGTCGTTGTCTTTTTTCTGGCTACGGTTATGTGTGGGTGTTGTGTGTGGGTGTGTATTATGTGTGTTTTTTTGTGTGTGTTGTGTGTGTTTGTGTGTTGTGTGTGGTTTTTGTGTGGTGTGTGTGTGTTGTGTTTGAGGTTTTGTGTGTGTGGGTGTGTGTGTGCATCGTAGGATCTTTTTGTCATCTCTCTGTTCTGCTGGTCATGTGTTGCCTATATCGTCTATGTCCGTCTGCCCTTCCCCTTTTGCACAGCATACCTTCTAAACCATCGAGCGTTTCAAGGAGAGGAAAAATTACATACTTTTGGGGGAGTGGTACCCGAAGCAAATACAAGAATTTTAGATAAAAAGAGGAAAGGGAAAAACAAGGAAAAAAACACGGAAAAACCCCCAATCCTCTTGTTTTTTTACGGGTCTTCATGCCCCGAGGAAACAAAACACGAAGAGGATCCGAAAATTTGTGGGGTTTTTCTTTTCTTCTTTCTTCTTTTTTTCTTCCTTGTTTTTTTTCATAAAATTTGTTCAAAACGAATCCTACACAAAGAAAAAAAAGTGTGTAATATCTTTTGAAATCGTGGACGAACACGATCCCCAGTTGCCCCCGAGCGTGAATTCTAATCGAAACATTGTCGGGAAACCCCTGCATAATGGGGGAAATTTATGGGAATACATTGAGATAAAAAGAAAAGAAAGAAAGAGAAAAAAAAAAAAAAAACAGAGAAGGGAAGATCGGGAAAATAAAATAAATAAAGATAGAAAGAGAAAAAAATAAATAAAGAATGAAAGAGAGAGAAAAAAAAAACAGATATGGGAAAATCAGGTAACCGAAAGGAACTGGCTTACTCGCGTGGAAATATCCGTGTGTGTTTTTTTTCTTTATCTTTCCATCGGTTTTATTTTGCATAATGGGAAGAAATGTATCATTGAGCTTCATTTACCTTAGTTTATTTTTCATCAGGACATTTCCACGAGAAGATGATGAGTCAGAAAACCCAGCATTAGCCATTGTTGGGGAGCCCGAGTGAAACGTGTCACCAGCCTTTCCTTGCAGGGGCGCTGCAGGTGGACACGGGAAGGACAGTTAATTCTGATCACTAGGACGTTGATTCTCCTGAAGAAAGTTCTCCAGCTCAAGGCGTAACTTACTTGTAACTTACTTATAAAGTTATTTCGACTCAGGCTGACGAAATTGTTTGCCATTTTTCGTGTCTGAAGGGGAGGCATC
>NC_051411.1:37801153-37808051 GCF_015228065.2 Penaeus monodon
GGAAGTGGTTATAACATAATAAAATATTCTAAAAAATTAAATGATATTTACATGATAAATTATGACATAAAAACTACAATAAAAAAACTCCAAAATTATATTCGTAATTTTGTTGATAAAACATAGCATTAAATCTCTTGAAGTTAAATGATGCTGAACACAGTGATAATATAGATAGACAAGATCGATATGTATAGATACAGAGACCCCCCCACCCAAGTATACACACGGCACGGCAAAAGGGCACCAAAGGGATGAATCTTAGGTACTTGTGGCGTTTGCTGTAGGGTCAAATTTTAAGGCCTCGGGTTTCTGAGAATGCCCCGACGTCTGAATCTATTTTTTGTATGTTTTTTTGTTGTTGTTTTATGATACGCAATCAAACGCTTATATTGGCTCTCTGTATCTCGTTATATGGCATGTTAATTCGCCGAAAAGGGGGACCATGTGGTGAATTTTTGTACTTGTAAACACACTAGATACTATTGTAAATTATAGATGTACAATGTGCTTATTTTCTTTTATTTTTCCTTTTTTTCTGAATCAAAGGATGTATCTGTGCTATCTTCTGAATTACTGAAATATAGAAAATCATTACAAGATATCACACACACACACAACACACACACACACACACACCACACACACACACACACCCCACACACACCACACACACCCCATGTATATTATATAATATATATATATATTATATATATATATATATATATATATATATATATATTGGCGCAGCTTTCAACGAATAATATATTTTAATATATTTTCTCACGTATACCCCTTAGACTCAATCCTTTCCTTATCTTTAGACTAGGGGTTTATTGTATATTATAAAAACGTATTGTATGGATTATCCTCTTTTTTTTTGACGCCATTCTCCCCGATATAAGAAATTCGCCGTCCGTGAAATTCACTTGATAAAAAAAGTTTTCCCGACGCTGTCTACCTCAACCGTCTGTCTACATCTACTGTGAAAAACCCGTAGAAAAAAAAAACACTCAAATATGATGTCTAACTGATTTGTAAAATTGTTTTTCAATATATCACCACACTTTAACTTATAAGGTGTGTGTGCCGCTAACACGGGAATGTAGAATATAAGCTGCAGTAATTTTGGGTACAGCGTAAGTGTTCATTAAAGCAAAACTATATTTTCATTCATCGTCAGGCTGCTCGTAGCGTTGCCTTGCTCACCATCGCGGGGTATGAGCCACAGCTGCCCTCTGGCTCCTCCCGAAATGGCCGCTTTATGGCCCTTACACACCGAGGAAGTAGCCTCTACTGCTGCCCAACCACGTCGACGCGGTCCTTCTACATGTCAGCTGGTAGGGGACGGCCTTCTTGCAGCGCTTTGCCTCCAAGTAAGTACAGCTTCCCGAGTCATCAGTTCAACCAAGTTATCTCGCCTCGGGTGTAACTACAGCTGTTCCAAGCGATGGTCTAAAAAAATTTGGTATTCCAAGCGCTGATCTAAATACATGTTTATCTTCCAGGAAGTTGTTTACAGTCAAATATTTCCTTTACTGAATTGATTTAATCATCATGGTAAATAATAACGCCAAGATCGCTGGTAAATATTCATATATGAAAATGTTACGTAGAAAACGATAAATGTCTATAAAAAATCAATTGGAAAAAAAATTGCGCAAGATTTTATCACATAGAAGCTGATAATGAATAGTCAGATAACGCTGAAGTAATTTCCTGTGATAATAATAACCTCCTATCCATAAATTCATCGGAAACAGGGCAATAAAATAAACCAATAAGGAAGAGACAATATAAAAATTCAAAGAAGCCAAAGAGAAATATCTACACATAATAAATTTTGAAATTACCGATTGCTTTTCCCCGTTTATATTTTCATAATCAATTTTGCTTCATGAAGTCTCTGCGCAATAATGAAAAATCTACCCCTTTGTTTTATAACACCAGGGATAGCCAAGGGAAGTATGAACGTAAATAATAAAGAAAAACATAAAATAATTATGTATGAACCGTATTCATGTTAAAAAATGTAGAAAAGGTATGAATGAGAACGAATACCTTCACAGCGCAAGAGATGTATTTGACCGGTTTCGAATACAGCTCCGTCAGAAATACATGTTTTCTGACGAAGCTATAATCAGTCAAATATATTCTGTATTGTGAAGATCTTCATTCGCATTCATTCCTGTTCTATAAATAGGTATTTTTTTAAATTTTTCGACTAATGTATGTATTTTTTTTTTCTCGGGTCGTTTTATTATTATTATTATTATTGTTTCATTTTCTCTTTCTCTCTCTATCTCTCACTCTCTCTCACTTTCTCTCTCTCTCTCTCTCTCTCTCTGCCTTCTAATCACCTATCAGTCACCTTCTTTTTCTCTTTTTCTGTTTCTCCTACAACCATGTCTTTTTCCTGTTCTTCCGTTGTTTGTTTGCAGTTTGTTCAGCCCCCGTCTTCCCCGGGAGAACCCTTCTTCACACATGAAAACTGGGGATTATTCTGAGTTCCTTGATGTCTGTGGTCTGACATCATTCTTCCATCTTATAAGGCGAAACTCTCGTCCACACAAATCCTTGAAAAGAGGCAAACACAGAACACCAAACGTCTATTCGTCTTAGTTTTGGGAAAAACTTCGTCATGAAGTTCAAAGGTGTGTAGATAGCCTTTATTATGCCACACAATTTATTCCAGAAAAGTAGATAGACAGGATGTACTGCATACTCAAATACACCATGAAACATTACAACCATGAATATACAATTAAGTGTTCAGTCAGGCAAATTAAAATTCTTCTTCATCTCCGTCAGCGTGACTGCGTCTCTGTCGCTGCTGGTCGTGGCAGGAGTGAGTCACGGCCTCCCAGCCGCCGTCACGACCCCTCCTCCTGTGGCCGCTCAGTGACCCTACACGCCGGGGCCGAACCTCCTTTTACGAGTGTTGGGTTCGGGTTTTCAACGAATATTCACTGATATTCCGTAAGCTTTAGATAAGGCTCTGGAAAATAGATTTTCGTCAATATTTTCCTTTTAGGGAATTTGCGTTTATAAAATGCATGGATTGCGAGACATAACAAGTAAGGTTTGCATGTTGCAGTTGATTAATCCATTCTCCATCGTGGGATCTGAGCTGTGTGCCCAACCACCTAGGGCACATGCCCATGTTTTAATTTATCACTTATTTTCTTCCTTTTTTGCATCCTTCTAATGGGTGACCGTTAATTTTCTGTTCGCCATTGGAATTCAGTCAATATTATATGATACTACATAATCCAATGATCAAGTACACTTTACACACACGCTCGTGCGTATATTGATCGATATATACATACACATATATAAGTATATCCATTCAACTTTCTATATCTATCTGTATGTCTATGGAACTGTCTATTGTCGAAGTCTATTTGTGTCACAGACGATTTTGTTTCCTGCTCTTCCCTTTGTTTTTTTTACAATTCGCTCCCATGAATCCTCCTTTATCTCCACACTGTGCTTATCAGCTGCTCCGGGAAAAACCCGGTCGGTGGGGGAATCCCTTTGGGATTTTTCTTGATTTCCTTTGACGGCGATACAAGATTAGAAAAACGGTTTAAAAGGAATTATTCTGAGTTCGTCGATGGCTATGTTTGACGTCATTCTTTCAACTTATAAGGCAAAAACTCTCGCCCAGACAAGTCACTCGAAAAGAGGTATCACAGAACCCCAAACGTCTCATTCGTCTGTTAGTTTTGGAAAATCTTCGTCATGAAGTTTCACAGGTGTGTACATGGCTTATTGTGCTGTATAGTTTATTCCAGAAACATAAATGTACAGATCGTACTACAAATACATTAAGACCAAGAATATACAATTAAATGTTCAGTCAGGCAAATTAACCAATTCGTCATCATCTTTGTCAGCGTGGTCCTATCTCTGTCGCTGCTGGTCGTTGCAAAACTGAGTCACGGCCTCCCAGCCGCCGTCACGGCCCCTCCTCAGGTGGCCGCTCAGTGTCCCTACACCCCGAGGCCGGTCCCTCTGCTGCTGCCCAACCCCGTCGACTGCGGCTCCTTCTACATGTGCAGCTGGTATGGGACAGCCTTTTTGCAGCACTGTCCTCCTGTGCTGCATTTCAGTGCCAAACTGCAGGTGTGTGACTCTCCTGGAAACGCCAACTGTGTCCAGAGAACCACAGCTGCTCCTGCCTCCAACACCACTACTGCTGCTCCAACCTCGAATGGGACATCAGCTGTTCCTGTTTCCAACGTAACTACAGCTGCCCCAACTTCAAATATAACTACAGCTGTTCCAATCAACAATGCGACTATAGTTGTTACTTCTCCAGCGTGACCTTATCCTTTCCAAAATCCACTGTAACCGGCTGGATGCAGCTACGATTATGCAGTCACTATCAAGATGGTTCCTAATGTGTCATGCACTTACTTTGCAATAAACCTTTTGAATACAAGCTTTGCCTTTTCCATGCATTTTTTTCGTGATTCTTATGCTTAGCTTACATAGCTGCGGAAAATACATCATATGAAATAAACTTGACAACTTTACAAGAATATAGACCTTAAAAGCAAAAATTAGATAAGGTTATGATAGATCTTGAGATACACAAATAATGATGACAAGAGCAGCTACTTAAAACAGAACGGCGAAAGAAAAAAGGAATATGAGTTACAAAATAAGAATGAAATCGAATTGAATACATCTGTAAAAGACGGGCATGTGACTAAGTGGTTGGGTACAAAGCTCAACACCCACGATGGAGAATGAAATAACCAACTGTGACATACAGATCATTTTTTTGTTATGACTCACAACCCATGACATTATAAATACAAATTCCTAAATGGGAAAATATTAATTCAGATCTCTCTATCGACACAAATATTTATAACTTACGAAATTTAAGAGAACAGTCATTGAACATTGAACCAACAGAAAGTTCGTAAATACAACTTATATATTTTCTGTTTCTTGACAAGCCTCGTCCCACTCTGCATATATTTTTACACTACATAAAACCCTTTTTCCAGAAAATGAAGTGCAGCGCTTCATGTCTCTGAGTCCTGTGCTACATTCGCCTTCATAAGAGCTTCTGGGGACCGGTTTTGTTTTGCTTTTTCATTGCGTTGTCAATCTGGCATTCAGCAGCTTTAATCTGTTATAATCATTTCTTTATTTTGCTCTTTATTATATTGCACGATATTGCATCTGATTACCTATTTCTTAGTTGTTAATTATTTGCTCATGTATCTCGCTGAAGACCAGTTGTGATTTGTTTTTGAGTTCAATAGTCTTGTGAAGTTTATAAGATTATTCTTTCTCTTCATATAATTTCTGGAGTTTTGTAAACCAAGGAGAATGAGGATCATGAAATGACAGTGTCCAAAAGATAAAGATTGTATTTAAAAAGTTTATTTCAAAATAAATACACAATACTTGAGGAAACGTCTTAATAGCAATTATTATCGTCCTCTTGAATAACTCTGGATAGTAGAGCACCTGGAGATATAGGAGACTAGAACAATTAGATGCAGCTACGGTCACACTGGAGTTTGGAAACGCTGCGGTCACAAAGGAGAAGCTGTGGTCGCAAATTTGGGAATAGGAACATGTGTGGTTACATTTCTGATGGAGCAGTTGCAGTTATTTGGAGGTTGGACAAAATGTAGTTACGTTGGAGACAGCAACTGTTGATGTCACATTGGAAGACTGGGGCAGCAGTTTGGGGACAGGAGGAGCTGTGGTTCTCTGGACACAGTTGGCGGGGAGCAGGAGAGTCACACACCTGCAGTTTTGCACTGAAGTGCAGCACAGGAGGACAGTGCGTAAAAGGGCCGTCCCATACCAGCTGCACATGTAGAAGGAACCGCAGTCGACGGGGTTTGGGGAGCAGCAGAGGGACCGGCCCCGGCGTGTGGGGGCACTGAGCGGCCACCTGAGGAGGGGCCGTGACGGCGGCTGGGAGGCCGTGACTCACTCCTGCGACGACCAGCAGCGACAGAGACGCGACCAAACTGACGGAGACAAAGAAAAGTTCTGTCATTCTACCTTACAGGATACAATGCCATACAATAATTTTGAGTGATGCATATGACATATATTAATTTCTAAAGCGAAAACAATGCAGTTATAAATCAAAACCGCTTACACACCTGATGAACGCCATATCTGAAAATTTCTCACAGATAACAAAAGTAGACGACTGAGAGCCTGAGGTTAGGAGAACCTTGTTGTGTTTTCCAAAAGTTCCTCTCGAATGCAATGCTCGGACGAGCGTCTTACCCTTTTAAAAAATGAGGAGTGACGTCAAAACACAGACGTTTAAAGAACATCAAGTAATTCCCATAGTACGTTTCGATGACGTCTCGATGAGATAAGATTCCTTAATCCTCTTAGCCGGACCTATCTCTGGAAAAGCTGATAAGCACAGGTGGAAACACAACGAAAGGAGGGAATTTAATGTGGATGGCCTCAGATTTTGGCTTAAAGGACACTTTTTTTAGCTAACGACAGTGTGTTGTAGATGATGTTGGTTCAGTGCTACGAGGAATGTTAATGGCGTTGATGGGGTTTAGTGCAAATACTGATATTTTAAAAACTGGTATTAACGAGAATAATAACCAATAGTAAGTTCTATAATAACGCTATTGACAAAATAAAATAAGCAATGTCTATCCAAACAAACACATAAACAAGCGTCATAAGAAATAAAATATATGACTTTATAATATAGCTTATTTGTGGGGTTATATGGGCAAGATACAAATCTCATCACCCAATGCGGAATCCTGAACACTCGTTCCATCTTAAGTATTAATGTACATTTTCATTTATCTTCTAACTCATCACTCATGGAGTTAATAGTTATTCAGAAAGTATATCTGGTGGATGACATAAAAAT
>NC_051411.1:37818151-37865651 GCF_015228065.2 Penaeus monodon
TCAATCTCCCTTGATCTTATCTCCCTTATCATGATGGTGTCGATTGAGCTGCATGTCCGTCCGTCTGCGGGATTTTCCTTCAATTTCCGGTAATATCTTCTTGCTTTTTTTTTTATAAACGACGAGGAGGTTTTGACGTCATGCTTCTGCTTTATAAGATGAGCTGAGACGTCGTCCGGAGTCACAATACGTCGAACCTGCGAAGTGAAAGCTGCTGTCAAATCACCGACTGTATTTTTTTGTAAACATTGCAACTATGCATTTCAACAGGTATGTTCATTGGCTGTGATGAGTCGTTAAAAAGGTGGAATTGATAGTTTGCAACAATGTAAACAAAGTTAGATCAATCAGAAAATGAAATGAAATAATAAGTAGTAAATAAAGATAAAAGTAAAGAAAGAAAAAATGATTAAATCAGTCGAAAATGAAATGAAATATCAAGTAATAATAATAAAAAAATGTTGAATTAAATCGTTCAAATAATTAGACCCAAGAACGAAATGAATAACAAAACAACCAAAAATGCTAATGATAATAATAATAATAATAATAATAATAGTAATAATAATAATAATAATAATAATAATAATAATAATAATAATAACAAGCAAAACAAAATTAAAAAAGAAGCCACACCAACACGACCACTAACCCGGACCCCCAACCCTACGACAGGCTTGTCGCGTCTATCGCGCTCCTGACGGTCGCAGGCGTGAGTCGGGGAAGCCCAGTGGTCGTCACAGCCCCTCCCGAAGTGGCCGCCCTGTGCCCCTACACGCCGGGGGAGTACCCTCTGCTGCTGCCCAACCCCGTCGACTGCGGCTCCTTCTACATGTGCAGCTGGTACGGGACGGCCTTCCTTCAGTATTGTCCAGCGGGGCTGCACTTCAACGTCAAGCTACAAGTGTGTGACTATCCGGGTCACGCCGACTGTGTCCAGAGAACTACAGCTGTTCCTGTCAACGTAACTACAGCTGTTCCAGTCAATGTAACTACAGCTGTTCCAGTCAATGTAACTACGGCTGTTCCAGTTAATGTTACTACAGCTGTTCCAGTCAACATAACCACAGCTGTTCCAGTTAATGTAACCACAGCTGCACCAGTCAATTCAACTACAGCTGCACCAGTCAACGTAACTACAGCTGTTCCAATCTCCAAAGTAGCTGCAGCTGCTTAAGTTCCAGTGTAACAGCGGTGTGACCACGCCTGCTCCAAACAGCTGTTTTTTCGCCGCAGATATTCGAATTTCGGATCTAATTACAGTTTATGGAGTCATTCTGAACCGCATTTTCATAATTTAAAATACTTTTTTATTAATGTTTTTTTGTAAATTAATTTATTTGTTGAGATGTTTTAAGAATAAAATGTTTTATTAATCATGTCTTGTTTCTTTAACGAAAGGTATTCAGTTTGCGAAATTCAGTTACACGGAAGTGGTTATAACATAATAAAATATTCTAAAAAATTAAATGATATTATACATGATAAATCATGACATAAAACTACAATAAAAAAAAACAAAAATTATATTCGATAATTTTGTTGATAAAACATAGCATTAAATCTCTTGAAATTAATATGATGCTGAACACAGTTGATAATATAGATAGACAAGATCGATATGTATAGATACAGAGACGCCCCCACCCAAGTATACACACAGGCACGGCCTATGGGCACCAAGGGATGAATCTTAGGGTACTTGTGGCACTGCTGTAGGGTCAAATTTTAAGGCCTCGGGTTTCTGAGAATGCCCCGACGTCTGAATCTATTTTTTGTATGTTTTTTTTTGTTGTTGTTGTTTTATGACACGCAATCAAACGCTTATATTGGCTCTCTGTATCTCCTTATATGTCATGTTAGATTCGCCGAGAAGGGACCATGTGGTGAATGTTGTACTTGTAAACACACTAGATACTATTGTAAATTATAGACGTACAAATGTGCTTATTTTATTTTATTTTTCCTTTTTTTCTGAATCAAAGGATGTATCTGTACTATCTTCTGAATTTCTGAAATATAGAAAATCATTACAAGATATCACACACACACACACACACACACACACACACACACACACATGTGTGTATATATATATATATATATATATATATATATATATATATATATATATATATATATTGGCGCAGCTTTCAACGAATATATATATTTTTTTTCTCACGTATACCCCTTACACTCAATCCTTTCCCTTATCTTTAGACTAGAGGTTATTGTATATTATAAAAACGTATTGTATGGATTATCCTCTTTTTATTTGACGCCATTCTCCCCGATATAAGAGAATTCGCTCGTCCGTGAAATTCACTTGATAAAATAAAGTTTCTCCCGACGCTGTCTACCTCAACCGTCTGTCTACATCTACTGTGAAACCTGTAGAAAAAAAAACACTCAAATATGATGTCTAACTGGTTTGTAAAATTGTTTCTCAATATATCACCACACTTTTAACTTATAAGGTGTGTGTGCCGCTAACACGAATGTAGAATATAAGCTGCAGTAATTTTGGGTACAGCGTAAGTGTTCATTAAAGCAAAACTGATATTTTCATTCATCGTCAGGCTGCTCGTAGCGTTGGCTTTGCTCACCATCGCAGGTATGAGCCACAGCTGCCCTCTGGCTCCTCCCGAAATGGCCGCTTATGGCCCTTACACACCGAGGAAGTAGCCTCTACTGCTGCCCAACCACGTCGACTGCGGTTCCTTCTACATGTGCAGCTGGTAGGGAACGGCCTTCTTGTAATACCGCCCTCATGCTATGCAATTCAACGCCCAAATATACAGGTGTGTGACTGTTCTGCTTACGCCAACTGTGTGGAAAGCACCGTGGCTGCCTTTTGCCTCCAAGTAAGTACAGCTTTCCGAGTCATCAGTTCAACCAAGTTATCTCGCCTCGGGTGTAACTACAGCTGTTCCAAGCGATGGTCTAAATAAATGGTATTCCAAGCGCTGATCTAAATACATAGTTTATCTTCCAGGAAGTTGTTTAGAGTCAAATATTTCCTTTACTGAATTGATTTAATCATCATGGTAAATAATAACGCCAAGATCGCTGGTAAATATTCATATATGAAAATGTTACGTAGAAAACGATAAATGTCTATAAAAAAATCAATTGGAATAAAAATTGCGCAAGATTTTATCACATAGAAGCTGATAATGAATAGTCAGATAACGCTGAAGTAATTTCCTGTGATAATAATAACCTCTATCCATAAATTTCATCGGAAACAGGGCAATAAAATAAACCAATAATGGAAGAGTCAATATAATAGTTCAAAGAAGCCAAAGAGAAATATCTACACATAATGAATCTGAAATTACCGATTGCTTTTCCCGTTTATATTTCATAATCAATTTGCTTCATAAAGTCTCTGCGCAATAATGAAAATCTACCCCTTTGCTTTATAACACCAGGGATAGCCAAGGGAAGTATGAACGTAAATACAAAAGAAAAAACTAAAATAATTATGTATGAACCGTATTCATGTTAACAAATGTAGAAAAGGTATGAATGAGAAGGAATATCTTCACAGTACAAGAGATGTATTTGACCGGTTTCGAATACAGCTCCGTCAGAAATACATGTATTTCTGACGAAGCTATAATCAGTCAAATATATCTCTTGTATTGTGAAGATCTTCATTCGCATTCATGCCTGTTCTACGAATAGGTATTTTTAATTATTCGACTAATGTATGTATTTTTCTTTCTCGCTCGTTTTTTTTTTTTTTTTTTATTACTGTTTCATTCTCTCTCTCTCTCTCTCTCTCTCTCTCTCTCTCTCTCTCTCTCTCTGCGCTTCTAATCACCTATCAGACACCTTCTTTGTCTCTTTCTCTGTCTCTCCTACAACCATGTCTTTTCCCTATTCTTCTGTTGTTTGTTTGCAATCTTCCCAGGGAGTCCTCTCAGGGAGAACCTTCTTCAACACACGAAAACTGAGGATTATTCTGAGTTCCTTGATGTCTGTGGTTTGACATCATTCTTCCGTCTTATAAGGCGAAACTCTCGTCCACACAAATCCCTTGAAAAGAGGCTATCACAGAACACCAAACGTCTCATTCGTCTGTTAGTTTTGGAAAACCTTCGTCATGAAGTTTCAAAGGTGTGTAGATAGCTTTATTGTGCCACACAATTTATTCCAGAAACGTAGATATACAGGATGTACTGCATACTCAAATACACCATGAATCATTACAACCATGAATATACAATTAAGTGTTCAGTCAGGCAAATTAAACAATTCTTCTTCATCTCCGTCAGCGTGACTGCGTCTCTGTCGCTGCTGGTCGTGGCAGGAGTGAGTCACGGCCTCCCAGCCGCCGTCACTGCCCCTCCTCCTGTGGCCGCTCAGTGACCCTACACGCCGGGGCCGAACCTTCTTTTACTATTGTTGGTTCGGGTTTTCAACGAATATTCACTGATATTTCGTAAGCTTTAGATAAGGCTCTGGGAAATAGGTTTTAGTAAATATTTTCCTTTTAGGAACTTGCATTTATAACCCCTTGGATTGGGAGACATAACAAGTAATGGTCTGCATGTTACAGTTCATTATTCCATTCTCAATCGTAGGTTCTGAGCTACACATACACACACACACTCGTGCGTATATTGATGCATATATACAGACACATGTATAAGCATATCCATTCAACTTTCTATATCTATCTGTATGTCTATAGAACTGTCTATTGTCAAAGTCTATTTGTGTCGCAGACGATTTTGTTTCCTGCTTTCATTTGTTTTGTTTACAATTCGCTCCCATGAATCCTCCTTATCTCCACACTGTGCTTATCAGCTCCTCCCGGGGAGAACCTGGTTCGGTGGAGGAATGCCTTGGATATTTCTTGATTTCCTTTGACGGCGACACAAGATTAGAAAATGGATTAAAGGAATTATTCTGAGTTCGTCGATGGCTATGTTCTGACGTCATTCTTCCAACTTATAAGGCGAAACTCTCGTCCAGACAAGTCACTCGAAAAGAGGATATCACAGAACACCAAACGTCTCATTCGTCTGTTAGTTTTGGAAAATCTTCGTCATGAAGTTTCACAGGTGTGTACATGGCTTATTTTGCTGTAGTTTATTCCAGAAACATAAATGTACAGATCGTACTACAAATACATTAAGACCAAGAATATACAATTAAATGTTCAGTCAGGCAAATTAACCAATTCGTCATCATCTTTGTCAGCGTGGTCCTATCTCTGTCGCTGCTGGTCGTTGCAAAACTGAGTCACGGCCTCCCAGCCGCCGTCACGGCCCCTCCTCAGGTGGCCGCTCAGTGTCCCTACACCCCGGGGCCGGTCCCTCTGTTGCTGCCCAACCCCGTCGACTGCGGTTCCTTCTACATGTGCAGCTGGTATGGGACAGCCTTTTTGCAGCACTGTCCTCCTGTGCTGCACTTCAATGCCAAACTGCAGGTGTGTGACTCTCCTGCAAACGCCAACTGTGTCCACAGAACCACAGCTGCTCCTGCCTCCAACACCACTACTGCTGCTCCAACCTCCAATGGGACATCAACTGTTCCTGTTTCCAACGTAACCACAGCTGCCCCAACTTCAAATATAACTACAGCTGTTCCAATCAACAATGCGACTATAGTTGTTACTTCTCCAGCGTGACCTTATCTTTTCCAAAATCCACTGTAACCGTAGCTGCATCCAGCTGGGCCATGCAGCTACGATTATGCAGTCACTATCAAGATGGTTCCTAATGTGTCATGCATTTACTTTGCAATAAACCTTTTGAATACAAGCTTTGCCTTTTCCATGCATTTTTTTCGTGATTCTTATGCTTAGCTTACATAGCTGCGGAAAATACATATGAAATAAACATGACAACTTTACAAGAATATAGACCTTAAACAAAAGCAAAAATTAGATAAGATTATGATAGACCTTGAGATACACAAATTATGATGACAAGAGCAGCTACTTAAAACAGAACGGCGAAAGAAAAAAGGAATATGAGTTATAAAAGAAGAATGAAATCGAATTGAATACATCTGTAAAAGACGGGCATGTGACTAAGTGGTTGGATACAAAGCTCAACACCCACGATGGAGAATGAAATAACCAACTGTAACATACAGATCATTTTTTTGTTATGACTCACAACCCATGACATTATAAATGCAAGTTCCTAAATGGGAAAATATTATTTCAGATCTCTCTATCGACACAAATATTTATAACTTACGATATTTAAGAGAACAGTCATTGAACATTAAAAAAACACTAGTAAAGTAAGGTTCGTAAATACAACTTTTATATTTTCTGATCCTTGACAAGCCTCGTCCCACTCTGCACATATTTCTACACTACATAAATTCCTTTTTCCAGAAAATGAAGTGCAGCGCTTCATGTCTCTGAGTCCTGTGCTACATTCGCCTTCATAAGACCTTCTGGGGACCGGTTTTGTTTTGCTTTTTCATTGCGTTGTCAATCTGGCATTCAGCAGCTTTAATCTATTATGATCATTTCTTTATTTTGTTCTTCATTATATTGCACGATATTGCATTTGATTACCTATTTCTTAGTTGTTAATTATTTGCTCATGTATCTCGCTGAAGACCAGTTGTGATTTGTTTTTGAGTTCAATAGTCTTGTGAAGTTTATAAGATTTTTCTTTCTCTTCATATAATTTCTGGAGTTTTGTAAACAAGGAGAATGAGGATCATGAAATGACAGTGTCCAAAAGATGAAGCTTGTGTTTAAAAAGTTTATTTCAAAATAAATACACAATACTTGAGGAAACGTCTTAATAGCAATTATTATCGTCCTCTTGAATAACTCTGGATAGTAGAGCACCTGGAGATATAGGAGACTAGAACAACTGGATGCAGCTACGGTTATACTGGAGTTTGGAAACGCTGCGGTCACAAAGGAGAAGGAACAGCTGTGGTCGCATTGGTAATAGGAACATGCGTGGTTACATTGCTGATTGGAGCAGTTGCAGTGATATTGGAGGTTGGAACAACTGTAGTTACGTTGGGGACAGCAACAGTTGATGTCACATTGGAGACTGGGGCAGCAGTGGAGACAGGAGGAGCTGTGGTTCTCTGGACACAGTTGGCGTGAGCAGGAGAGTCACACACCTGCAGTTTGGCGTTGAAGTGCAGCACAGGAGGACAGTGCTGCAAGAAGGCCGTCCCATACCAGCTGCACATGTAGAAGGAGCCGCAGTCGACGGGGTTGGGCAGCAGAAGAGGGACCGGCCCCGGCGTGTAGGGGCACTGAGCGGCCACCTGAGGAGGGGCCGTGACGGCGGCTGGAAGGCCGTGACTCACTCCTGCGACGACCAGCAGCGACAGAGACGCGACCAAACTGACGGAGACAAAGAAAAGTACTGTCATTCTGCCTTACAGGATACAATGCCATACAATAATATGTGTGAAGCATATGACCTATATTAAATTCTAAAGCGAAAACAATACAGTTATAAATCAAAACCGCTTACACACCTGATGAACGCCATATCTGAAAATTTCTCACAGATAACAAAAGTAGACGACTGAGAGCCTGACGTTAGGAGAACCTTGTTGTGTTGCCAAAAGTTCCTCTCGAATGCATTGGTCGGACGAGCGCCTTACCTTTTAACAATGAGGAGTGACGTCAAAACACAGACGTCAAGGAACATCGAGTAATTCCCTATAGTACGTTTCGATGACGTCTCGATGAGATAAGATTCCTTAATCCTCTTAGCCGGACCTATCTCTGGAAAAGCTGATATGCACAGGTGGAAACACAACGAAAGGAGGGAATTTAATGTGGATGGCCGCAGGTTTTGGCTTAAAGTGTAGGGGTTATCTGTCTCTTTCCCCTAGTTTGCGGGGCCGTAGGAGCCAACGAGACCTAAGCCTCCGGCCTCCTGTTTCGGCACAGAGTAATTGTCATTGGCGTTGTCTTGTGCACTATTACATTTGGTAGCGTCTTTCAGCAAGAAGACATAAAATATGTGAAACAGTCATTTGCCCAAAGCATTCACCAAAGATATACAAGATTAAAAGCTTGTATAATGAATGAAACGTAAAATTAAATAATCAGAGTGAAATTAAACTTAAAAGAAAACGTTAAAATAAATTAAATAAATGAGAGAACTTTACTGTTATCAATCAGTTTTTTATATTCACTTCCATCATTCATTTGTGATATACTTAACGTTATTTTATCATTCCCATTTGAAGCCTCTTGGAAAAACGAAACAAAAGTCAAACTCAAAACCATTATTATTAAAATTAAACACAAAAGAAAAGAATAAACCTCCGAAAAACATAAAAGTACAGCACAAATACACTTAAAAAGGGCAATCTTCAATAAAACGAATAAAAAACAATACCTCTTAATGCTGCAGACTCACTGTATGATTCCATAAAAGTCACGTAAATTCAAACAAAGCACAAATAAAATGATAAAATCAGAGAAGAATGGTGGCATCTGAAGGACAGCCGACCGTGGTTAAGGACGATGCCGTTGAAACTCAGCAAGTGTAGGACCACTTATTGCAAACAAGTCGTGCGCCAGGAGATGTTCGCGCTTAGACTTATTTCCTCGTTAAATCGTCGCTTCTCTTAAATGTTCTATAAAAATACAAATTATCTGAAACTTGCGTGAATTTTGAAAATAAAGGAGGTTGATGAAGAAGATGCTACATAAAACAACATAACACTAAAATAGAAAATCAAATACATAAATTTAATAGACGTAAAATTGGTCCGTGGGCTAGCTGAGGGTTGGCGCCAAATGCGTGAAGATTTTCCTAGCCTGTCCGTCGCACTTGGGGCATCTTGCTATCCGTATCTACGAGGGCGACCCACTGACTTTATCCCTCGCAGGCCTGAGGGGACATCGTGACGTCGTTGCCTCGTTAGCTGGGCCAATTCCTAAAGCAAGAACAAAATGTCCAGCGTCTCCAATCCTCCACCGCAGCGCCTCGTCAAGCGGTACCTTCTGCAGCGTCGCCGTCAGCGTCCGTCAGGATCTTACGCCCTGGTCACACTTAATATATGGTTGCGGACACTTGTGGGGATTTAGATGATGCTGAGCGGGTTGGGTTGCCAAAAGAGCAGTAGGACGGCAGTCTCACTACAAAAGGACACTTGTTTCTGTTGTTAGGACAATTGTTGTAGATGATGTTGTTCAGTGCCTCGAGTGAATGTTAAGGCGTTTGCGTTTAAGCAAATACAGATACTTTTTTAAAAACTGGTAATAACGATAATAATACCAATTGTAAGTTCATTAACGCTATGAAAAATAACTAATGAGCAATGTCTATCCAAAACAAACACATAAACAAGCGTCAAAGAATGAAATTATGGTCTAAATGGCTATTAGGGGTTTATATGGCTAATACAAATCTATGCACAATGCGGAATCCTGACAGCTTCATCTTAAGTATTAATTGACATCGTTTTATTCTAACTCTCATATGGAGTTAAAGTTCTATTACGAAAGCATATCTGTTTAAGTTCAATATAATATTCAAAAAGCCAAAAGAATATCTACACATTATTAATCTGAAATTACGTTGTTTTAATTTATTCATAATAATTGCTTTTTTAAAGTCTCTGGCAATAATAAAATCTACCTTGCGTTATAACACCAGGATAGCCAAGGGAAGTATGAACGTAAATACATTAGACAAAAACTAATAAATATGTAGAACGTATTCATGTTAAGAAGTATAAGATATGAATGAAAATAAATATCTTCAAAAAACAAGAGAATGTATCTGACCCGTTTTGATTATATCTTCGTCAGAAATACATTATTTTGACGAAGATAAAATCGAAACCGTCAATATATCTCTTGTATTGTGAAGATACTAATTCTCATTCACAACTGTTCTAAGATATGAGTTTTAATATCCGATAATGTGTATTTTCTTTCTCGCTATCTTATTTTCATTAATATTCTCTCTCATTTTATGCAGCTCTTCCTTTGCTCTAATCTTCTCTCGTCTCTCTTCTCTCTTTGCGCTTCTAATCAACATAATCACCTTCTTTGTCTCTTTCTCTGTTCTTACACATGTCTTTCATCTGTTCTTCGTTGTTTGTTTGCAGTTTGTTCAGTTCAGTCTTCCCAGGGTAGAACCTTCTTCATCACCGTAAAATGAGGTATATTCTGAGTTCCTTGATGTCTGTGGTCTGACTCATCTCTCCTCTTATAGGGCGAAACTCTCTCCACACAAATTCCCTTGAAAGAGGTATATCAGTCACCCTAAAGTCTCATTTTCTGTTTCTATTTTTTGAACTTCTTCGTCATGAAGTTTCACAGTTGTAGATAGCTTTATTGTGCCACACAATTTTTCCAAAACTAGATATACTGGATGTATCTGCATACTTAAATGACCCATGAATCATACAACCTGATTACAATTAAGTGTTCGTCGGCAATAAACTAATCTTCTTATCTCCGTCAGCGTCTGCGTCTCTGTCGCTGTGGACTGTCAGATGAGTCACGGCCTCCAGTCGCCGTCACTGCCCCTTCTCCTGTGGACGCCTCAATCATGACCCTACACGCCGGCCAACCTCTTTACTAGTGTTGGTTCGGGTTTTCAACGAATTTTCATGATATTCCGTAGCTTTAGATATGGCTCTGGAAATAGATTTTCGTCAAATTCCTTTTAGGAATTTGCTTTTAACGCAGGATTGCGAGACATAACAGTAACTGCTTTATGTTGCAGTTGATTTAATCCATTCTCCATCGTGGATTGAGCGTGGCCCAACAACTATCACTATGCCTGTTTTTTAAACTTATTTTCTTCCTTTTTTGTCATCCTGTTTAATGGGTGACCGTTAATTTCTGTCGCCATTGAATTCAGTCAATTAGTTGATACTACAATAATGACAAGGTACACATCACACAGTCGCCGTGTATGAGCATAATATATTACATATATATATCCATTCAATTCTATATCTATTCCGTATTCTATGGAACGTCTATTGTCAAGTCTATTTGTGTCACAGAGATTTTGTTTCTGCTCTTCCCTTGATTTTTTACAATTCGCTCCCATGAATCCTCCTTTCTCCACGTGGTTACAGTCCTCCGGGGAGAACCCGGTTCGTGGAGGAATGCCTTGGATTTTCTTGATTCCTTTGACGGCGACACAAGATTAGAAAACGATTAAGGAATTATTTGAGTTCGTCGATGGCTATTTCTGCGTCATTCTTCCAACTTATAGCAAGCCTCGTACAGATAATCACTCGAAAAGAGGATATCAAGACACAAACGTCTCATTCGTCTGTTAGTTTGGAAAATCTTCGTCATGAAGTTTCACAGGTGTGTACATGCTTATTGTGCTTATAGTTTATCCAGAAAAATTAAAAATCGTACACAAATAACTACAAATACATTAAGACCAAGATATAACATTAAATGTTATCAGGCAAATTAACCAATTCGTCATCTTTGTCAGCGTGGTCCTATCTCTGTCGCTGCTGGTCGTTGCAAAACTGAGTCACGGCCTCCCAGCCGCGTCAGGCCCCTCCTCAGGTGGCCGCTCAGTGTCCCTACACCCCGGGGCCGGTCCCTCTGTTCTGCCCAACCCGTCACTGCGGTTCCTTCTACAGTGCGGTTGGTATGGGACGCCTTTTTGCAGCACTGTCCTCCTGAGCTGCACTTCAATGCCAACTGCAAGGTGTGTTTTCCCTGCAAACAGCCACTGCGTCCACACAACATGCTGCTCTCTGCCATCACACACTACTGCTGCTCCAACTAATAGACACACTGTTCCTGTTTCCAACTAACCACAGCTGCCCCACTTCAATATACCACGCTGTTCCAATCACAACTGCGACTATTTTGTTACTTCTCACGTGACCTTATCTTTTCAAAATCCACTGTACCGTACTGCATCCAGCTGGCCATGCAGCTACGATTAGCAGTCACTATCAAGATGTTCCATAATTGTCATAAATTTTTTGCAAGATCCTTTGAATACAAGTTTGCCTTTTTCCATGCATTTTTTTTCGTGATCTTAGCTATATAATAGCTGCGGAAAATAATATGAAATAAACATGACACTTACAAGAATATAGACCTTAAACAAAAGCAAAAATAGAAAAGTTATGAAGACTGAGATACACAAAATTATGATGACAAGAGCAGCATATTTAAATCAGAACGGCGAAAGAAAGAGGAGGAATATGAGTTATATGAAAGAATCAATTGAATCATGTAAAATAGGCATGTGACTAAGGTTTTTTACAGAACTCAACACCACGATGGAAAATGAAATAACAACTGTAACATACATATTTTTTATATGACACAAATCCATGCATTATAAATACAAGTACCTAATGGAAAAATTGATTCAATCTCTTATCGACAAAATATTCAAAACTTACGAATTTTAAGAGACAGTCATTGAACATTGCAACCAACAGAAATTTTCGTAAATACAACTTTTATATTTCTGATTTCTTGACAACTCGTCCACTCTGCACTATTTCCACTAATAAATCCTTTTCGAAAGTGAGTGCAGCTTCATGTCTCTGAGTCCTGTCTACATTCGCCTTCATAAGACCTTCTGGGGACCGTTTTTTTGCTTTTTCATTGCGTTGTCAATCTGGCATTCAGCAGCTTTAATCTGTTATAATCATTTCTTTATTTTGTTCTTCATTATATTGCACGATATTGCATTTGATTACCTATTTCTTAGTTGTTAATTATTTGCTCATGTGTCTCGATGAAGACCAGTTGTGATTTGTTCTTCAGTTCAATAGTCTTGTGAAGTTTTTAAGATTTTTCTTTCTCTTCATATAATTTCTGGAGTTTTGTAAACCAAGGAGAATGAGGATCATGAAATGACAGTGTCCAAAAGATAAAGATTGTGTTTAAAAAGTTTATTTCAAAATAAATACACAATACATGAGGAAACGTCTTAATAGCAATTATTATCATCCTCTTGAATAACTCTGGATAGTAGAGCACCTGGAGATATAGAAAACTAGAACAACTGGATGCAGCTACGGTTATACTGGAGTTTGGAAACGCTGCGGTCATAAAGGAGAAGGAACAGCTGTGGTCGCATTGGCAATAGGAACATGTGTGGTTACATTGCTGATTGGAGCAGTTGCAGTTATATTGGAGGTTGGGACAACTGTAGTTACGTTGAAGACAGCAACTGTTGATGTCACATTGGAGACTGGGGCAGCAGTGGAGACAGGAGGAGCTGTGGTTCTCTGGACACAGTTGGCGTGAGCAGGAGAGCACACACCTGCAGTTTGGCGTTGAAGTGCAGCACAGGAGACAGGCTGTAACAGGGCCGTCCCATACCAGCTGCACATGAGAAGGAACCGCAGTCGACGGGGTTGGGCAGCAGCAGAGGGATAGGCCCCGGCGTGTAGGGGACCGAGGCGGCCGACCTGAGCGAGGGGCCGGCGGCGGCTGGAAGGCCGTGACTCACTCCTGCGACGACCAGCAGCGACAGAGACGGAAACCAAAAAATGACGACTAAAGAACAATTCTGTCATTCTTATCAGGATACAATCAATAAATTTTGTGTGATGCATATGACATAATTTAATTTCTAAAGCGAAAACCCAATGCAGTTATAATCAAAACTGTTCACACCTGATGAACGACATATCTGACAATTCTCACGATAACAAAGTTGATGCTGAGAGTGACGCTTAGGAGAACCTTGTTGTGTCCAAAAGTTACATCTCGAATGCAATGCTCGGACGAGCGATCTACTTTTAACAATAGAGTGACGTCAAACACAGACGTCAAGAAACATCAATAATTCCTATAGTACCGTTTCGATGACGTCTCGATGAGGGAAGATTCCTTAAAGGTCCTTTAGCCGGACCTATTCTGGAAGCTGAAAGCACAGGTGGTAACAAACGAAAGGAGTGAATTTAATGTGGTAGGCTCAGATGTTTGGCTTAAAGGACATTTTTTTAGTTAACGACAGTTGTAATGATGTTGGTTCAAGTGCTACGAGGATGTTAATGGTATGATGGGTTGAGTGCAAATACTGAATTTAAAACTGGTATCAACGAAAAAACCAATTGTAAGTCTATAATAACGCTATGACAAAATAAATAAGCATGTCTATCCAAAAAACCATAACAAGCGTCATAAGAATAAAATGATTTTATAATAAGCTTATTTGTGGGTTAATGGCAAGATACAATCTCACACAAACGCGGAATCCTGAACAATGTTCCATCTAAGTATTAATGTACATTTCATTGTATCTTCAACTCATACTCATGAGTTAATATTATCTACACAGAAAGTATAATTCGTAGGATGAACATAATATTCAAAGAAGCAAAGAGATTTTATACTACAATATTAATCTGAAATTTACGATTGCTTTTACCCGTTATAATCATAATCAATTTGCTTTATAAAGTCTCTGCGCAAAATAAAATCTACACCCTTTGCTTTATAACACCAGGGATAGCAAGGGAAAATGAACGTAAATAAAAAGAAAAAACTAAATAATTATGTATGAACCGTATTCATGTTACAAGTAAAAAGGTATGAATGAGAAGGAATATCTTCACAGTCAAGAGATGTATTTGACCGTTCGAATACAGCTCCGTCAGAAATACATGTATTTCTGACGAAGCTATAATCAGTCAAATATATCTCTTGTATTGTGAAGATCTTCATTCGCATTCATGCCTGTTCTATAAATAGGTATTTTTAATTATTCGACTAATGTATGTATTTTTCTTTCTCGGTCGTTTTATTATTATTATTATTATTGTTTCATTCTCTCTTTCTCTCTCTATCTCTCACTCTCTCTCACTTTCTCTCTCTCTCTCTCTCTCTCTGCTCTTCTAATCACCTATCAGTCACCTTCTTTGTCTCTTTTTCTGTTTCTCCTACAACCATGTCTTTTCCTTGTTCTTCCGTTGTTTGTTTGCAGTTTGTTCAGCCCCAGTCTTCCCAGGGAGAACCCTTCTTCAACACATGAAAACTGGGGATTATTCTGAGTTCCTTGATGTCTGTGGTCTGACATCATTCTTCCATCTTATAAGGCGAAACTCTCGTCCACACAAATCCCTTGAAAAGAGGCTATCACAGAACACCAAACGTCTCATTCATCTGTTAGTTTTGGAAAATCTTCGTCATGAAGTTTCACAGGTGTGTAGATAGCTTTATTGTGCCACACACTTTACTCCAGAAACGTAGATATACAGGATGTACTGCATACTCAAATACACCATGAATCATTACAACCATGAACATACAATTAAGTGTTCAGTCAGGCAAATTAAACAATTTTTCATCTCCGTCAGCGTGACTGCGTTTCTGTCGCTGCTGGTCGTCGCAAGAGTGAGTCACAGCCTCCCAACCCTCGTCACGACCCCTCCTCCTGTGGCCGCTCAGTGACCCTACACGCCGGTGCCGAACCTCCTTTTACTAGTGTTGGTTCGGGTTTTCAACGAATATTCACTGATATTTCGTAAGCTTTAGATAAGGCTCAATATTTTCCTTTTAGGAACTTGCATTTATAACCCCATGGATTGGGAGACATAACAAGTAATGGTCTGCATCTTACAGTTCATTATTCCATTCTCCATCGTAGGTTCTGAGCTACACATATACACACATACGTGTGTATATTGATGCATATATACAGACACATGTATAAGCATATCCATTCAACTTTCTATATCTATCTGTATGTCTATGGAATTGACTATTGTCAAAGTCTATTTGTGTCGCAGACGATTTTGTTTCCTGCTCTTTCATTTGTTTTGTTTACAATTCGCTCCCATGAATCCTCCTTATCTCCACACTGTGCTTATCAGCTGCTCCCGGGGAGAACCCGGTTCGGTGGAGGAATGCCTTGGATTTTTCTTGATTTCCTTTGACGGCGATACAAGATTAGAAAACGGATTAAAGGAATTATTCTGAGTTCGTCGATGGCTATGTTCTGACGTCATTCTTCCAACTTATAAGGCGAAACTCTCGTCCAGACAAGTCACTCGAAAAGAGGATATCACAGAACACCAAACGTCTCATTCGTCTGTTAGTTTAGGAAAATCTTCGTCATGAAGTTTCACAGGTGTGTACATGGCTTATTGTGCTATACAGTTTGTTCCAGAAAAAAATTTACAGATCGTACTACAAATACAAATACACCATGAATCATTAAGACCAAGAATATACAATTAAGTGTTTATCCAGGCAAATTAACCAGTTCGTCATCTTTTTCAGCGTGGCCCTATCTCTGTCGCTGCTGGTCGTTGCAAAACTGAGTCACGGCCTCCCAGCCGCAGTCACGGCCCCTCCTCAGGTGGCCGCTCAGTGCCCCTACACCCCGGGGCCGGTCCCTCTGTTGCTGCCCAACCCCTTCGACTGCGGCTCCTTCTACATGTGCAGCTGGTATGGGACGGCCCTGTTGCAGCACTGTCCTCCTGTGCTGCACTTCAACGCCAAACTGCAGGTGTGTGACTCTCCTGCAAACGCCAACTGTGTCCAGAGAACCACAGCTGCTCCTGCCTCCATCACCACTACTGCTGCTCCAATCTCCAATGTGACATCAGCTCTTCCTGTCTCCAATGTAACTACAGCAGCCCCAACTTCAATAACTACAGCTGTTCCAATCAACAATGCGACCACAGTCGTTACGTCTCCAGCGTGACTACATCTTTTCCAAACTCCACTGTAACCGTGGTCCATGTATCCAGTGTTCAGGGTAACCACGCCTTTACCAGACTTCAGACTACGATTACAGTCACTATCAAGATGGTTCCTAATGTGTCATGCATTTACTTTGCAATAAACCTTTTGAATACAAGCTTTGCCTTTTCCATGTATTCATTTCGTGATATTATGCTTAGTTAACATAGCTGCGGAAAATACATTATATGAAATAAACTTTAAAAGCAAAAAATAAATAAGATTATGATAGACCTTGAGACACACAAATAATGATGACAAGAGCAGCCACTTAAAACAGAATGGCAAAAGAAAAAAGGAAGAATATGAGTTATAAAATAAGAATGAAATCGAATTGAATATATATATCTGTAAAGGACGGGCATGTGATTAGGTGGTTGGGTACAAAGCTCAACACCCATCATGGAGAATGAAATAGCCAACTGTAACATACAGACCATTTTTTGTTATGACTCATAATCCATGACATTATAAATCCTAAATGGGAAAACATTGATTCAGATCTCTCTATCGACACAAATATTTATAACTTACGAAATTTAAGAGAACAGTCATTGAACATTGAACCAACACTAGTAAAAAAATGGTTCGTAAATACAACTTTTACATTTTCTGATCCTTGACAAGCCTCGTCCCACTCTGCACATATTTTCACACAACATAAAATCCTTTTTCCAGAAAATGAAGTGCAGCGTTTCATGTCTCTGAGTCCTGTGCTGCACTCGCCTTCAGAAGACCTCCTGGGGACCGGTTGTCTTCAGATCTCCTTTCGCCAATAAATTGTTGACTAATTTTGTTCTGTAATCATGAACTTCTAATTATCTCTATATTTTGCTTTTTCATTACGTCATTCTGGTATTCAACAGCTTTAATCCCTGTTATAATTATTTCTTTATTTTGTTCTTCATTATATTACACGATCTTGCATTTAATTACCTATTTCTTAGTTGTTAATTATTTGCTCGTGTGTCTCGCTGAAGACCAGTTGTGATTTATTTTTAAGTTCAATATTCTTGTGAAGTTTTTAAGATTTTTTTCTCTTCATATAATTTCTGGAGTTTTGTAAAAGAAGGAGAATGAGGATCATGAAATGACAGTGTCCAAAAGATAAAGATTGTGTTTAAAAAGTTTATTTCAAAATAAATACACAATACTTGAGGAAACGTCTTAATAGCAATTATTATCGTCCTCTTGAATAACTCTGGATAGTAGAGCACCTGGAGATATAGGAGACTAGAACAACTGGATGCAGCTACGGTTACACTGGAGTTTGGAAACGCTGCGGTCACAAAGGAGAAGCTGTGGTCGCATTGGCAATAGGAACATGTGTGGTTACATTGCTGATTGGAGCAGTTGCAGTTATATTGGAGGTTGGGACAACTGTAGTTACGTTGAAGACAGCAACTGTTGATGTCACATTGGAGACTGGGGCAGCAGTGGAGACAGGAGGAGCTATGGTTCTCTGGACACAGTTGGCGTGAGCAGGAGAGTCACACACCTGCAGTTTGGCGTTGAAGTGCAGCACAGGAGGACAGTGCTGTAACAGGGCCGTCCCATACCAGCTGCACATGTAGAAGGAACCGCAGTCGACGGGGTTGGGCAGCAGCAGAGGGATAGGCCCCGGCGTGTAGGGGCACTGAGCGGCCACCTGAGGAGGGGCCGTGACGGCGGCTGGAAGGCCGTGACTCACTCCTGCGACGACCAGCAGCGACAGAGACGCGACCAAACTGACGGAGACAAAGAAAAGTTCTGTCATTCTACCTTACAGGATACAATGCCATACAATAATTTTGTGTGATGCATATGACATATATTAAATTCTAAAGCGAAAACAATACAGTTATAAATCAAAACTGCTTACACACCTGATGAACGCCATATCTGAAAATTTCTCACAGATAACAAAAGTAGACGACTGAGAGCCTGACGTTAGGAGAACCTTGTTGTGTTGCCAAAAGTTCCTCTCGAATGCAATGCTCGGACGAGCGCCTTACCTTTTAACAATGAGGAGTGACGTCAAAACAGAGACGTCAAGGAACATCGAGTAATTCCCTATAGTAAGTTTCGATGACGTCTCGATGAGATAAGATTCCTTAATCCTCTTAGCCGGACCTATCTCTGGAAAAGCTGATAAGCACAGGTGGAAACACAACGAAAGGAGGGAATTTAATGTGGATGGCCTCAGGTTTTGGCTTAAAGGACACTTTTTTTTAGTTAACGACAGTGTGTTGTAGATGATGTTGGTTCAGTGCTACGAGGAATGTTAATGGCGTTGATGGGTTGAGTGCAAATACTGATATTTTTTAAAAAACTGGTAATAACGAGAATAATAACAATTGTAAGTTCTATAATAACGCTATTGACAAAATAAAATGAGCAATGTCTATCCAAACAAACACACATAAACAAGCGTCATAAGAAATAAAATATGACTTTATAATAGGGCTTATTTGTGGGGTTATATGGCCAAGATACAAATCTCATCACCCAATGCGGAATCCTGAACAAGCATTCCATCTTAAGTATTAATGTACATTTCATTTTACCTTCTAACTCATCACTCATGGAGTTAATAGTTCTATCTACAGAAAGCATATCTGTTATAGGATCAATATAATAATTCAAAGAAGCCAAAGAGATATATCTACACATTATTAATCTGAAATTACCGATTGTTTTTCCCGTTTATATTCATAATCAATTTGCTTTATAAAGTCTCTGCGCAATAATGAAAATCTACCCCTTTGCTTTATAACACCAGGGATAGCCAAGGGAAGTATGAACGTAAATACAAAAGAAAAAACTAAAATAAATATGTATGAACCGTATTCATGTTAACGAATGTATAAAAGATATGAATGAAAATGAATATCTTCACAATAGAAGAGATATATCTGACCCGTTTCGATTATATCTTCGTCAGAAATACATGTATTTCTGACGAAGATATAATCGAAACCGGTCAAATATATCTCTTGTATTGTGAAGATACTAATTCTCATTCACACCTGTTCTATAAATATGTAGTTTTAATTATCCGACTAATGTGTGTATTTTTCTTTCTCGCTTTCCTTTTTTTCTATTAATATTTCTCTCTCTCTTTATGCCTTGCTCTTCCTCTTGCTCTCATTCTCTCTCTCTCTCTCTCTCTCTCTCTCTGCGCTTCTAATCACCCATCAATCACCTTCTTTGTCTCTTTCTCTCTTTCTCCTACAACCATGTCTTTTCCTTGTTCTTCCGTTGTTGGTTTGCAGTTTGTTCTGCCCGAGTTTTCCCAGGGAGAACCTTCTTCAACACACGAAAACTGGGGATTATTCTGAGTTCCTTGATGTCTGTGGTCTGACATCATTCTTCCATCTTATAAGGCGAAACTCTCATCCACACAAATCCCTTGAAAAGAGGCTATCACAGAACACCAAACGTCTCATTCATCTGTTAGTTTTGGAATTTTTCTTTCTCGCTCGTTTTTTTTTTTTTTTTTTTTTTTATTGCTGTTTCATTCTCTCTCTCTCTCTCTCTCTCTCTCTCTCTGCGCTTCTAATCACCTATCAGACACCTTCTTTGTCTCTTTCTCTGTCTCTCCTACAACCATGTCTTTTCCCTATTCTTCTGTTGTTTGTTTGCAATCTTCCCAGGGAGTCCTCTCAGGGAGAACCTTCTTCAACACACGAAAACTGGGGATTATTCTGAGTTCCTTGATGTCTGTGGTCTGACATCATTCTTCCATCTTATAAGGCGAAACTCTCGTCCACACAAATCCCTTGAAAAGAGGCTATCACAGAACACCAAACGTCTCATTCGTCTGTTAGTTTTGGAAAATCTTCGTCATGAAGTTTCAAAGGTGTGTAGATAGCTTTATTGTGCCACACAATTTATTCCAGAAACGTAGATATACAGGATGTACTGCATACTCAAATACACCATGAATCATTACAACCATGAATATACAATTAAGTGTTCAGTCAGGCAAATTAAACAATTCTTCTTCATCTCCGTCAGCGTGACTGCGTCTCTGTCGCTGCTGGTCGTGGCAGGAGTGAGTCACGGCCTCCCAGCCGCCGTCACTGCCCCTCCTCCTGTGGCCGCTCAGTGACCCTACACGCCGGGGCCGAACCTCCTTTTACTAGTGTTGGTTCGGGTTTTCAACGAATATTCACTGATATTCCGTAAGCTTTAGATAAGGCTCTGGAAAATAGATTTTCGTCAATATTTTCCTTTTAGGAATTTGCGTTTATAACTGCATGGATTGCGAGACATAACAAGTAATGGTTTGCATGTTGCAGTTGATTAATCCATTCTCCATCGTGGGATCTGAGCTGTGTGCCCAACCACCTAGTCACATGCCCATGTTTTAATTTATCACTTATTTTCTTCCTTTTTTGTCATCCTGTTCTAATGGGTGACCGTTAATTTTCTGTCGCCATTGGAATTCAGTCAATATTATATGATACTACATAATCCAATGATCAAGTACACATACACACACGCTCGTGCGTATATTGATGCATATATATATACACATATATAAGTATATCCATTCAACTTTCTATATCTATCTGTATGTCTATGGAACTGTCTATTGTCAAAGTCTATTTGTGTCACAGACGATTTTGTTTCCTGCTCTTCCCTTTGTTTTGTTTACAATTCGCTCCCATGAATCCTCCTTATCTCCACACTGTGCTTATCAGCTGCTCCCGGGGAGAACCCGGTTCGGTGGAGGAATGCCTTGGATTTTTCTTGATTTCCTTTGACGGCGACACAAGATTAGAAAACGGATTAAAGGAATTATTCTGAGTTCGTCGATGGCTATGTTCTGACGTCATTCTTCCAACTTATAAGGCGAAACTCTCGTCCAGACAAGTCACTCGAAAAGAGGATATCACAGAACACCAAACGTCTCATTCGTCTGTTAGTTTTGGAAAATCTTCGTCATGAAGTTTCACAGGTGTGTACATGGCTTATTGTGCTGTATAGTTTATTCCAGAAACATAAATGTACAGATCGTACTACAAATACATTAAGACCAAGAATATACAATTAAGTGTTTATCCAGGCAAATTAACCAATTCGTCATCATCTTTGTCAGCGTGGTCCTATCTCTGTCGCTGCTGGTCGTTGCAAAACTGAGTCACGGCCTCCCAGCCGCCGTCACGGCCCCTCCTCAGGTGGCCGCTCAGTGTCCCTACACCCCGGGGCCGGTCCCTCTGTTGCTGCCCAACCCCGTCGACTGCGGTTCCTTCTACATGTGCAGCTGGTATGGGACAGCCTTTTTGCAGCACTGTCCTCCTGTGCTGCACTTCAACGCCAAACTGCAGGTGTGTGACTCTCCTGCAAACGCCAACTGTGTCCAGAGAACCACAGCTGCTCCTGCCTCCAACACCACTACTGCTGCTCCAACCTCCAATAGGACATCAGCTGTTCCTGTTTCCAACGTAACTACAGCTGCCCCAACTTCAAATATAACTACAGCTGTTCCAATCAACAATGCGACTATAGTTGTTACTTCTCCAGCGTGACCTTATCCTTTCCAAAATCCACTGTAACCGTAGCTGCATCCAGCTGGGCCATGCAGCTACGATTATGCAGTCACTATCAAGATGGTTCCTAATGTGTCATGCATTTACTTTGCAATAAACCTTTTGAATACAAGCTTTGCCTTTTCCATGCATTTTTTTCGTGATTCTTATGCTTAGCTTACATAGCTGCGGAAAATACATATGAAATAAACATGACAACTTTACAAGAATATAAACCTTAAACAAAAGCAAAAATTAGATAAGGTTATGATAGACCTTGAGATACACAAATTATGATGACAAGAGCAGCTATTTAAAACAGAACGGCGAAAGAAAAAAGGAAGAATATGAGTTATAAAATAAGAATGAAATCGAATTGAATACATCTGTAAAAGACGGGCATGTGACTAAGTGGTTGGGTACAAAGCTCAACACCCACGATGGAGAATGAAATAACCAACTGTGACATACAGATCATTTTTTTGTTATGACTCACAACCCATGACATTATAAATACAAATTCCTAAATGGGAAAATATTGATTCAGATCTCTCTATCGACACAAATATTTATAACTTACGTAATTTAAGAGAACAGTCATTGAACATTAAAAAAAAAACACTAATAAAGTAAGGTTCGTAAATACAACTTTTATATTTTCTGATCCTTGACAAGCCTCGTCCCACTCTGCACATATTTTTACACTACATAAATTCCTTTTTCCAGAAAATGAAGTGCAGCGCTTCATGTCTCTGAGTCCTGTGCTACATTCGCCTTCATAAGACCTTCTGGGGACCGGTTTTGTTTTGCTTTTTCATTGCGTTGTCAATCTGGCATTCAGCAGCTTTAATCTGTTATAATCATTTCTTTATTTTGCTCTTCATTATATTGCACGATATTGCATCTGATTACCTATTTCTTAGTTGTTAATTATTTGCTCATGTATCTCGCTGAAGACCAGTTGTGATTTGTTTTTGAGTTCAATAGTCTTGTGAAGTTTATAAGATTTTTCTTTCTCTTCATATAATTTCTGGAGTTTTGTAAACAAGGAGAATGAGGATCATGAAATGACAGTGTCCAAAAGATAAAGATTGTATTTAAAAAGTTTATTTCAAAATAAATACATAATGCTTGAGGAAACGTCTTAATAGCAATTATTATCGTCCTCTTGAATAACTCTGGATAGTAGAGCACCTGGAGATATAGGAGACTAGAACAACTGGATACAGCTACGGTTACACTGGAGTTTGGAAACGCTGCGGTCACAAAGGAGAAGGAACAGCTGTGGTCGCATTGGTAATAGGAACATGCGTGGTTACATTGCTGATTGGAGCAGTTGCAGTGATATTGGAGGTTGGAACAACTGTAGTTACGTTGGGGACAGCAACAGTTGATGTCACATTGGAGACTGGGGCAGCAGTGGAGACAGGAGCAGCTGTGGTTCTCTGGACACAGTTGGCGTGAGCAGGAGAGTCACACACCTGCAGTTTGGCGTTGAAGTGCAGCACAGGAGGACAGTGCTGCAAGAAGGCCGTCCCATACCAGCTGCACATGTAGAAGGAGCCGCAGTCGACGGGGTTGGGCAGCAGAAGAGGGACCGGCCCCGGCGTGTAGGGGCACTGAGCGGCCACCTGAGGAGGGGCCGTGACGGCGGCTGGGAGGCCGTGACTCACTCCTGCGACGACCAGCAGCGACAGAGACGCGACCAAACTGACGGAGACAAAGAAAAGTTCTGTCATTCTGCCTTACAGGATACAATGCCATACAATAATATGTGTGAAGCATATGACCTATATTAAATTCTAAAGCGAAAACAATACAGTTATAAATCAAAACCGCTTACACACCTGATGAACGCCATATCTGAAATTTTCTCACAGATAACAAAAGTAGACGACTGAGAGCCTGACGTTAGGAGAACCTTGTTGTGTTGCCAAAAGTTCCTCTCGAATGCATTGGTCGGACGAGCGCCTTACCTTTTAACAATAAGGAGTGACGTCAAAACACAGACGTCAAGGAACATCGAGTAATTCCCTATAGTACGTTTCGATGACGTCTCGATGAGATAAGATTCCTTAATCCTCTTAGCCGGACCTATCTCTGGAAAAGCTGATAAGCACAGGTGGAAACACAACGAAAGGAGGGAATTTAATGTGGATGGCCGCAGGTTTTGGCTTAAAGTGTAGGGGTTATCTGTCTCTTTCCCCTAGTTTGCGGGGCCGTAGGAGCCAACGAGACCTAAGCCTCCGGCCTCCTGTTTCGGCACAGAGTAATTGTCATTGGCGTTGTCTTGTGCACTATTACATTTGGTAGCGTCTTTCAGCAAGAAGACATAAAATATGTGAAACAGTCATTTGCCCAAAGCATTCACCAAAGATATACAAGATTAAAAGCTTGTATAATGAATGAAACGTAAAATTAAATAATCAGAGTGAAATTAAACTTAAAAGAAAACGTTAAAATAAATTAAATAAATGAGAGAACTTTACTGTTATCAATCAGTTTTTTATATTCACTTCCATCATTCATTTGTGATATACTTAACGTTATTTTATCATTCCCATTTGAAGCCTCTTGGAAAAACGAAACAAAAGTCAAACTCAAAAACCATTATTATTAAAATTAAACACAAAAGAAAAGAATAAACCTCCGAAAAACATAGAAGTACAGCACAAATACACTTAAAAAGGGCAATCTTAAATAAAACGAATAAAAAACAATACCTCTTAATGCTGCAGACTCACTGTATGATTCCATAAAAGTCACGTAAATTCAAACAAAGCACAAATAAAATGATAAAATCAGAGAAGAATGGTGGCTATCTGAAGGACAGCCGACCGTGGTTAATGAGCCGATGCCTGTACGCAACTCCAGCAAGGTGGTTGACCCCACCTTATTTATGCAAACAAGGTCGTGCGCCAGGAGATGTTCGCGCATCTAGACTTATTTCCTCGTTAAACATCGTCTGCCTTCTCTAAATGTTTCTATAAAAATACAAATTTATCTGAAGATTGCCGTGAATTTTGAAAATTAAAGGTTTAATGAAGAAAAATATACATAAAACAATATAAACACTAAAAGAAGAAAGTCAATATACATAAATTTAAATAGACGATAAAAATTGTTTCCGTGGGCTAGCTGAGGGGTTTGGCGCCAAATGCCCGTTGAAGATTTTCCCTCTGCCTTGTCCGTCGCCATCTTGGGCGCCATCTTGCTATCCCCGTATCTACGAGGGCGACCCACTGACGTTATCCCTCGCAGGCCTCGAGGGGGACATCGTGACGTCGTTGCCTCGATTAGCTTGGGCCAAATTTCCTAAAAAAAAACTAAAAATGTCCAGAGCGTCTCTATCCTCCACCTGCAGCGCCTCCGTCAGGCGGTACCTTCTGCAGCGTCGCCGTCAGCGTCTCCGTCAGGATCCTCACGCCTTGGTCCACACTTGTAATATTGGTCGCGGGGACACTTTGTGGGGGTTTAGGATGATGCTGAGCGGGTGTGGGTTGCCAAAAGGAGCAGTAGGAGCGGCAGCTCACTACAAAAGGACACTTTTTTTTTTGTTAACGACAATGTGTTGTAGATGATGTTGGTTCAGTGCCTCGAGGAATGTTAATGGCGTTGATGGGTTGAGTGCAAATACAGATAATTTTTTAAAAACTGGTAATAGCGAGAATAATAACAATTGTAAGTTCTATAATAACGCTATTGACAAAATAAAATGAGCAATGTCTATCCAAACAAACACACATAAACAAGCGTCATAAGAAATAAAATATGACTTTATAATAGGGCTTATTTGTGGGGTTATATGGCCAAGATACAAATCTCATCACAAACTGCGGAATCCTGAACACTCGTTCCATCTTAAGTATTAATGTACATTTCATTTTACCTTCTAACTCATCACTCATGGAGTTAATAGTTCTATCTACAGAAAGCATATCTGTTATAGGATCAATATAATAATTCAAAGAAGCCAAAGAGATATATCTACACATTATTAATCTGAAATTTACGATTGTTTTTCCCGTTTATATTCATAATCAATTTGCTCTATAAAGTCTCTGCGCAATAATGAAAATCTACCCCTTTGCTTTATAACACCAGGGATAGCCAAGGGAAGTATGAACGTAAATACAAAAGAAAAAACTAAAATAAATATGTATGAACCGTATTCATGTTAACGAATGTATAAAAGATATGAATGAAAATGAATATCTTCACAATAGACGAGATGTATCTGACCCGTTTTGATTATATCTTCGTCAGAAATACATGTATTTCTGACGAAGATATAATCGAAACCGGTCAAATATATCTCTTGTATTGTGAAGATACTAATTCTCATTCACACCTGCTCTATAAATATGTAGTTTTAATTATCCGACTAATGTGTGTATTTTTCTTTCTCGCTTTCCTTTTTTTCTATTAATATTTCTCTCTCTCTCTCTCTGCCTTGCTCTTGCTCTCATTCTCATTCTCATTCTCTCTCTCTCTCTCTGTCTGTCTCTCTCTCTCTCTCTCTCTGCGCTTCTAACCACCCATCAATCACCTTCTTTGTCTGTTTCTCCTACAACCATGTCTTTTCCTTGTTCTTCCGTTGTTTGTTTGCAGTTTGTTCAGCCCCAGTCTTCTCAGGGAGAACCCTTCTTCAACACATGAAAACTGGGGATTATTCTGAGTTCCTTGATGTCTGTGGTCTGACATCATTCTTCCATCTTATAAGGCGAAACTCTCGTCCACACAAATCCCTTGAAAAGAGGATATCACAGAACACCAAACGTCTCATTCGTCTGTTAGTTTTGGAAAATCTTCGTCATGAAGTTTCACAGGTGTGTAGATAGTTTTATTGTGCCACACAATTTATTCCAGAAACGTAGATATACAGGATGTACTGCATACTCAAATACACCATGAATCATTACAACCATGAACATACAATTAAGTATTCAGTCAGGCAAATTAAACAATTCTTCTTCATCTCCGTCAGCGTGACTGCGTTTCTGTCGCTGCTGGTCGTCGCAAGAGTGAGTCACGGCCCCTTCTCCTGTGGCCGCTCAGTGACCCTACACGCCGGGGCCGAACCTCCTTTTACTAGTGTTGGTTCGGGTTTTCAACGAATATTCACTGATATTTCGTAAGCTTTAGATAAGGCTCTGGGAAATAGGTTTTAGTCAATATTTTCCTTTTAGGAACTTGCATTTATAACCCCATGGATTGGGAGACATAACAAGTAATGGTCTGCATGTTACAGTTCATTATCCCATTCTCAATCGTAGGTTCTGAGCTACACATACACACACATACGTGTGTGTATGTGTACTGTTACGGTTACAGTATATATGCATCAATATACACATACGTGTGTATATTGATGCATATATACAGACACATGTATAAGCATATCCATTCAACTTTCTATATCTATCTGTATGTCTATGGAACTGTCTATTGTCAAAGTCTATTTGTGTCACAGACGATTTTGTTTCCTGCTCTTCCCTTTGTTTTGTTTACAATTCGCTCCCATGAATCCTCCTTTATATCCACACTGTGCTTATCAGCTCCTCCCGGGGAGAACCTGGTTCGGTGGAGGAATGCCTTGGATTTTTCTTGATTTCCTTTAACGGCGACACGAGATTAGAAAATGGATTAAAGGAATTATTCTGAGTTCGTCGATGGCTATGTTCTGACGTCATTCTTTCAACTTATAAGGCGAAACTCTCGTCCAGATAAGTCACTCGAAAAGAGGATATCACAGAACACCAAACGTCTCATTCGTCTGTTAGTTTTGGAAAATCTTCGTCATGAAGTTTCACAGGTGTGTACATGGCTTATTGTGCTGTATAGTTTATTCCAGAAACATAAATGTACAGATCGTACTACAAATACATTAAGACCAAGAATATACAATTAAGTGTTCAGTTAGGCAAATTAACCAATTCGTCATCATCTTTGTCAGCGTGGTCCTATCTCTGTCGCTGCTGGTCGTTGCAAAACTGAGTCACGGCCTCCCAGCCGCCGTCACGGCCCCTCCTCAGGTGGCCGCTCAGTGCCCCTACACCCCGGGGCCGATCCCTCTGCTGCTGCCCAACCCCGTCGACTGCGGCTCCTTCTACATGTGTAGCTGGTACGGTACGGCTTTCTTGCAGCACTGTCCTCCTGTGCTGCACTTCAACGCCAAACTGCAGGTGTGTGACTCTCCTGGAAACGCCAACTGTGTCCAGAGAACCACAGCTGCTCCTGCCTCCAGCACCACTACTGCTGCTCCAATCTCCAATGTGACATCAGCTCTTCCTGTCTCCAATGTAACTACAGCTGCCCCAACTTCAAATATAACTACAGCTGTTCCAATTGACAATGCGACCGCAGCTGTTACTTCTCCAGCGTGACCACATCTTTTCCAAACTCCATTGTAACCGTGGTCCATGTATCCAGTGTTCAGGGTAATCACGCCTTGACCAAACTTCAGACTACGATTACAGTCACTATCAAGATGGTTCCTAATGTGTCATGCATTTACCTTGCAATAAACCTTTTGAATACAAGCTTTGCCTTTTCCATGCATCCATTTCGTGATTCTTATGCTTAGCTAACATAGCTGCGGAAAATACATCATATGAAACTTTGCAAGAATATAGACCTTAAACAAAAGCAAAAAATAAATAAGATTATGATAGACCTTGAGGCACACAAATAATGACAAGAGCAGCTACTTAAAATAAAACGGCGAAAGAAAAAGAAAGAAAATAAGTTATAAAAGAAGAATGAAATCGAATTGAATACATCTGTAAAAGACGGGCATGTGATAAGGTGGTTGGGTACAAAGCTCAACACCCACGATGGAGAATGAAATAACCAACTGTAACATACATACCATTTTTTATGCTTCACTAAAGAAATATATATATATATATATATATATATATATATATATATATATATATACATATATTGATCAAGATCTCTTTTACAGCTATCAACACAAATATTTGTAACACGAAATTTCAGTGAACAATCATTGAATTCACAACCAAAAGCTAGTAAAAGAAGGTTCGTAAATACAACTTTTACATTTTCTGATCCTTGACAAGCCTCGTCCCACTCTGCACATGTTTTCACACAACATGAAATCCTTTTTCCAGAAAATGAAGTGCAGCGCTTCATGTCTCTGAGTCCTGTGCTACATTCGCCTTCATAAGACTTCTGGGGACCGGTTTGTTTTGCTTTTCATTTCGTTGTCAATCTGGCATTCAGAAGCTTAATCTGTTATAATCATTTCTTTATTTTGTTCTTTATTATATTGCACGATATTGCATTGATTACCTATTTCTTAGTTGTTAATTATTTGCTCATGTGTCTCGATGAAGACCAGTTGTGATTTGTTTTTTAGTTCAATAGTCTTGTGAAGTTTATCAGATTTTTCTTTCTCTTCATATAATTTCTGGAGTTTTGTAAACAAGGAGAATGAGGATCATGAAATGACAGTGTCCAAAAGATAAAGATTTTATTTAAAAAGTTTTTTTTCAAAAAAATACCAATACTTGAGGAAAACGTCTTTATAGCAATTTTTATCGTCCTCTTTAATAACTTGGATAGTAGAGCACCTGGAGATATAGGAGACTAGAACAAATGGATGCAGCTACGGTTACACTGGAGTTTGGAAACGCTGCGGTCACAAAGGAGAAGGAACAGCTTGGTCGCATTGGTAATAGAACATTTTGGTTACATGTGATGGAGCAGTTGCAGTGTGAGGTTGGACAACTGTAGTTTGTTGGAGACAGCAACAGTTTGATGTCACATTGGAGACTGGGGCGCAGTGGAGACGGAGAGCTGGGTCTCTGGACACAGTTGAGTGAGCAGGGAGTCAACACTGCAGTTTGGCGTTGAAGTGAGAAGGAGGACAGTGCTGCAAAAGGCCCTCCATACCCGCGCACATGTAGAAGGAGCCGCAGTCGAGGGGTTGGGCGCAGGAGGGACGGCCCCGGAGTGTAGGGGCACTAGCGGCCACCTGAGGAGGGGCCGTGACGCGGCTGGGGGGCGTGATCCTCCCGCGACGACCGCAGCGACAGAGACGCGCATCTAACTTATTCCTCGTTAAACATCGATGCCTTCTCTAAATGTTTTCATAAAAATAAATTTACCCTGAAGATTGCCGTGAATTTTTGAAAGTCTAAAGGTTAATGAAGAACATTATAACAATAAAGCACTAAAAGAAGAAGTCAATATCATAATTCAATTTATAGAGAAAATTGTTTCCGTGGGCTAGCTGAGCGGGTTTGGCGCCAATGCCCGTTGAAGATGTCCCTTGCCTTGCCGTGCCATCTTGGGCGCCATCTGCTATCCCGTATTACGAGGGCGACCAACGAACGTAATCCTCGCAGGCCTCGAGGGGGACATCGTGGACGTCGTTGCCTCGATTACTTGGGCCCAAAATTCCAAAAAAAAATTAAAAGTGTCAGACGTCAAACTCTATCCTCAAAACCTGCAGCGCCTCCGTCAGGCGGTACCTTTGCAGGTTCGCGTCAGCGTCTCCGTCAGTCCTCACGCCTTGGTCTCGAATTTACGTCATATGGTCGCGGGGACAACTTTGTGAGGGGTTAGGATGATGCTGAGCGGGTGTGGGTTGCCAAAAGGAGCAGTAGGAGCGGCAGCTCATAAAAAGGACACTTTTTTTGTGTAACGACAATGTGTTGTAGATGATGTTGGTCAGTGCTCGAGGAATGTTAATGGCGTTGATGGGTTGAGTGCAAATACAGATAATTTTTTAAAAACTGGTAATAGCGAGAATAATAACATGTAAGTGCTATGATAACGCTATTGTCAAAATAAAATGAGCAATGTCTATCCAAACAACACACATAAACAAGCTCATAGAAATAAAATATGACTTTATAATAGTTTATTTGTGGGGTTATATGCCAAGATACAATCTCATCACAATGCGAATCCTGAACACTCGTTCCATCTTAAAAAATGTACATTTCATTTTACCTTCTAACTCATCAATTAATGGAGTTAATAGTTCTATCTACAGATAAGCATATCTGTTATAGATCAATATAATAATTCAAAGAAGCCAAGAGATATATCTACACATTATTAATGAAATTTACGATTGTTCCGTTTATTCATAATCAATTTGCTCTATAAAGTCTTGCGCAATAATGAAATCTACCCTTTGCTTATAACACCGGGATAGCCAAGGAAGTATGAACGTAAATACAAAAGAAAAAACTAAAAAAATATGTATGAACGTATTCATGTTAACGAATGTAAAATAGAATGAAAATGAATATCTTCACAATGACGAGATGTATTTGACCCGTTTGATATATCTTCGTCAGAAATACATGTATTTCTGACGAAGATATAATCGAAACCGTCAAAATATCTCTTGTATTGTTGAAGATCTATTCTCATCATCACCTGCTCAATTAAATATGTAGTTTTAATTATCGACTAATGTGTGTATTTTTTAAACTCGCTTTCTTTTTATCTATTAATATTCTCTCATCTCTCTTCTGCTTGCTCTGCTATTCTCATCTCATTCTCTCTCCCTCTCGTCGTACTCTCTCTCTCTTCTCTCTGCGCTTCTAACCACCCATCAATCACCTTCTTGATCTGTTTCTTCCTACAACCATGTCTTTCCATTGTTCTTCCGTTGTTGTTTGCAGTTTGTTCAGCCCCAGTCTTCTCAGGAGAACCCTTCTTCAACACATGAAAACTGGGATTATTCTGAGTTCCTTGATGTCTGTGGTCTGACATCATTCTCCATCTTATAAGGCGAAATCTCGTCCACAACAATCCCTTGAAAAGAGGATATACAGAACACAAAGTCTCATTAGTCTGGTTAGTTTTGGAAAATCTTCGGTCATGAAGTTCACAGGTGTGTAGAAAAGTTTTATGTGCCACACAATTTATCCAGAAACGTAGATATACAGGATGTACTGATACTCAAATACACCATGAATCTATTACAACCATGAACATACAATTAAAGTATTCAGTCAGGCAAATTAACAATCTTCTTCATCTACCGGTCACGTGACTGCGTTTCTGAGCTGCTGGTCGTCGCAAGAGTGAGTTCACGGCCACTCTTCTCCTTGTGCGTCTCAGTGACCCTACACGCCGGGCCGAACCTCCTTTTACTAGTGTTGGTTCGGGTTTTCAACGAATATTCACTGATATTTCGTAAGCTTTAGTAAGGCTCTGGGAAATAGTTTTAGTAAACTATTTTCCTTTTAGGAACTTGCATTTATAACCCATGGATTGGGAGTTTAACAAGAAATGGTCTGCTTTACAGTTCATTATCCCATTCTCAATCGTAGGTTCTGAGCTACACATACACACAATACTGTGTTTGGTACTGTACGTTACGATATATGCATCAAATAAAACATACGTGTGTATATTGATGCATATATACAGACACATGTATAAGCATTCCATTCAACTTTCTATATCTATCTGTATGCTATGGAACTGTTATTGTCACAGTCTATTTTGTCACAGACGATTTTGTTTCCTGCTCATCCATTTGTTTTGTTTACAATTCGCTCCATGAATCTCCTTTATATCCACAACTGTGCTTATCTCCTCCCGGGGAGAACCTGTTCGGTGGAGGAATGCCTTGGATTTTTCTTGATTTCCTTTAACGGGCGACCAGATTAGAAAATGGATTAAAGGAATTATTCTGAGTTCGCGATGGCTATGTTTCTGACGTCATTCTTTAACTTATAAGGCGAAACTCTCGTCCAATAAGTCACTCGAAAGAGTATCACAGAACACCAACGTTCATTCGTCTGTTAGTTTTGGAAAAATCTTCGTCATGAAGTTCATTACAGTTGTACATGGCTTATGTGCTTATAGTTTATTCCAAAACATAAATGTACAGATCGTACTAATACATAATAACCAAGATATACAATTAAGTGTTCATTAGGCAAATTAACCAATTCGTCATCATCTTTGTCAGCGTGGTCCTATCTCTGTCGCTTGCTGTCGTTGCACAGAGAGTCACGGCCTCCCAGCCGCCGTCACGGTCCCTCCTCAGGTGGCCGCTCAGTGCCCTTCAACCCCGGGGCCGATCCTCTGCTGCTGCCCAACCCGTTCGCTGACGGTCCTTCTACATGTGTAGCTGGTACGGTACGGCTTCTTGCAGCACTGTCCTCCTGTGCTGCACTTCAACGCCAAACTGCAGGTGTGGACTCTCCTGGAAACGCCAACTGTGTCCAGAGAACACAGCTGACTCCTGCCTCCAGCACCACTACTGCTGCTCAATCTCCAATGTGACATCAGTCTTCCTGTCTCCAATGTAACTACAGCTGCCCCAACTTCAATATACTACAGCTTTTCCAATTGACAATGCGACCAGCAGCTGTTACTTCTCCAGCGTGACACATTATTTCCAAACTCCATTGTAACTCGGTCCATGTATCCAGGTCAGGGTAATCCACGCCTTGACCAGACTTCAGACTACGATTACAGTCACTATCAAGATGGTTCCTAATGTGTCATGCATTTACCTTGCAATAAACCTTTTGAATACAAGCTTTGCCTTTTCCATGCATCCATTTCGTGATTCTTATGCTTAGCTAACATAGCTGCGGAAAATACATCATATGAAACTTCAGAATATAGACCTTACAAAAGCAAAAAATATAGATTATGATAGACCTTGAGGCACACAAATAATGACAAGAGCAGCTACTTAAATAAAACGGCGAAGAAAAAGAAAGAATATAAGTTCAAAAGAAGAATGAAATCGAATTTATAATCTGTAAAAGACGGGCATGTGATAAGGTGGTGGGGTACAAAGTTCAACCACCACGATGGGATGAAATACCATGTAACTATACCATTTTAGCATAAATTAGTCTAATCTTCATTGCATATTTATAACTAATAAATTCCTTTTTAGAAAATAATCAGCGTTTGTCTCTGAGTCTGTGCTACATTCGCCTTCATAAGACCTCTGGAGACCGTTATAGATTGCTTTTTCATTGCTTTTGCAATTCTGACATTCAGCAGCTTCATCTTATAATCATTTCTTATTTTGTTCTCATTAATTTGCACGAATTTTGATTTGATTACCTATTCTTAGTTGTTCAATTATTTAGCCATTTCTCGTGAAGACCAGTTGTGATTTGTTTTTAGTTCAATAGTCTTGTGAAGTTTATAGATTTTTCTTTCCTTCATATAATTTCTGGAGTTTGTAAACAAGGTAATTGAGATCATGAAATGACAGTGTCCAAAGATTGAAGTTGATTTAAAAAGTTTATTTCAAAATAAATCACAATCTTGAGGAAACGTCTTATTAGCAATTTTATCGTCCTCTTGAATAACTCTGGATTATAGCACCTGGAATTGATAAGGAGACTAAACAATGGATGCACTACGATAACTGAGTTTGGAAAGTTTTGACGGTCACAAAGGAGTAAGATATCAGCTTTCTTGGTGTCGCATTGGTAATAGGACATGCGTGGTTACATTGCTGATTGGAGCAGTTGCAGTATATGGGTTCGGACAACTGTAGTTACGTTGGGACAGCAACAGTTGATGTCACATTGGAACTGGGCAGCAGTGAGACAGAGGAGTGTGGATTTCTGGACATAGTTGGCGTGAGCAGGAGAGTCACACACCTGCAGTTTGGCGTTGAAGTGCAGCACAGGAGGACAGTGCTGCAAGAAGGCCGTCCCATACCAGTGACATGTAGACGGAGCGCAGTCGAAACGGTGGGCAGCAGAAGAGGGACGGCCCCGGCGTGTAGGGGCACTGAGCGGCCACCTGAGAGGGGCCGTGACGGCGCTGGAAGGGTGACTCACTCCTGCGACGACCAGCAGCGACAGAGACGCGACCAACTGACGGAGACAAAGAAGTCTGTCATTCTGCTGACGGATACAATGCCATACAAAAATGGTGAAGCATATGACCTATATAAATTCTAAAGCGTAAAACAATACAGTTATAAATCAAAACCGCTTACACACGTGATGAACGCCATATCTGAAATTTTCTCACAGATAACAAAAGTAACGACTGAGAGCCTGAGTTACGGAGAACCTGTTGTGTTGCAAAGTTCCTCTCGAAGCAATTGGTCGGACGAGCGCCTTACCTTTAAGCAATGAGGATTTGACGTCAAACACAGACGTCAAGGAACATCGAGTAGTTCCCTATAGTACGTTTCGATGAGCCCGATGGAAAAGATTCCTTAATCCCTTAGCGGAAACCTATCTCTGGAAAAGCTGATAGCACAGGTTGAAACACCGAAAGGAGGAATTTATGTGGATGGCCGAGGTTTGGCTTAAAGTGTAGGGATTATTGGGTCTCTTTTGCCTAGTTTGGGGGTCCGTAGAGCCAACGAGACCTAAGCTTCCGGCTCCTGTTTCGGCACAGAGTAATGTCTTGGCGATTTGTCTTGTGCACTATTACATTTGGTAGCGTCTTTCAGCAAGAAGACATAAAATATGTGAAACAGTCATTTGCCCAAAGCATTCACCAAAGATATACAAGATTAAAAGCTTGTATAATGAATGAAACGTAAAATTAAATCATCAGAGTGAAATTAAACTTAAAAGAAAACGTTAAAATAAATTAAATAAATGAGAGAACTTTACTGTTATCAATCAGTTTTTTATATTCACTTCCATCATTCATTTGTAATATACTTAACGTATTTTATCATTCCCATTTGAAGCCTTTTGGAAAAACGAAACAAAAGTCAAACTCAAAAAACATTATTATTAAAATTAAACACAAAAGAAAAGAATAAACCTCCGAAAAACATAAAAGTACAGCACAAATACACTTAAAAAGGGCAATCTTAAATAAAACGAATAAAAAACAATACCTCTTAATGCTGCAGACTCACTGTATGATTCCACAAAAGTCACTGTATGATTCCATAAAAGTCACGTAAATTCAAACAAAGCACAAATAAAATGATAAAATCAGAGAAGAATGGCGGCTATCTGAAGGATAGCCGACCGTGGTTAATGAGCCGATGCCTGTGCGCAACTCAAGCAAGGTGGTTGACCCCACCTTATTTATGCAAACAAGGTCGTGCGCCAGGAGATGTTCGCGCATCTAGACTTATTTCCTCGTTAAACATCGTCTGCCTTCTCTAAATGTTTCTATAAAAATACAAATTTATCTGAAGATTGCCGTGAATTTTGAAAATTAAAGGAGGTTTAATGAAGAAAAATATACATAAAACAATATAAACACTAAAAGAAGAAAGTCAATATACATAAATTTAAATAGACGATAGAAATTGTTTCCGTGGGCTAGCTGAGGGGTTTGGCGCCAAATGCCCGTTGAAGATTTTCCCTCTGCCTTGTCCGTCGCCATCTTGGGCGCCATCTTGCTATCCCCGTATCTACGAGGGCGACCCACTGACGTTATCCCTCGCAGGCCTCGAGGGGGACATCGTGACGTCGTTGCCTCGATTAGCTTGGCCCAAATTTCCTAAAAAAAAACTAAAAATGTCCAGAGTGTCTCCATCCTCCACCTGCAGCGCCTCCATCAGGCGGTACCTTCTGCAGCGTCGCCGTCAGCGTCTCCGTCAGGATCCTCACGCCCTGGTCCACACTTTTAATATTGGTCGCGGGGACACTTTGTGGGGGTTTAGGATGATGCTGAGCGGGTGTGGGTTGCCAAAAGGAGCAGTAGGAGCGGCAGCTCACTACAAAAGGACACTTTTTTTTTAGTTAACGACAATGTGTTGTAGATGATGTTGGTTCAGTGCCTCGAGGAATGTTAATGGCGTTGATGGGTTGAGTGCAAATACAGATAATTTTTTAAAAAACTGGTAATAACGAGAATAATAACAATTGTAAGTTCTATAATAACGCTATTGACAAAATAAAATGAGCAATGTCTATCCAAACAAACACACATAAACAAGCGTCATAAGAAATAAAATATGACTTTATAATAGGGCTTATTTGTGGGGTTATATGGCCAAGATACAAATCTCATCACCCAATGCGGAATCCTGAACAAGCATTCCATCTTAAGTATTAATGTACATTTCATTTTACCTTCTAACTCATCACTCATGGAGTTAATAGTTCTATCTACAGAAAGCATATCTGTTATAGGATCAATATAATAATTCAAAGAAGCCAAAGAGATATATCTACACATTATTAATCTGAAATTACCGATTGTTTTTCCCGTTTATATTCATAATCAATTTGCTTTATAAAGTCTCTGCGCAATAATGAAAATCTACCCCTTTGCCTTATAACACCAGGGATAGCCAAGGGAAGTATGAACGTAAATACAAAAGAAAAAACTAAAATAAATATGTATGAACCGTATTCATGTTAACGAATGTATAAAAGGTATGAATGAAAATGAATATCTTCACAATAGAAGAGATATATCTGACCCGTTTCGATTATATCTTCGTCAGAAATACATGTATTTCTGACGAAGATATAATCGAAACCGGTCAAATATATCTCTTGTATTGTGAAGATACTAATTCTCATTCACACCTGTTCTATATATATGTAGTTTTAATTATCCGACTAATGTGTGTATTTTTCTTTCTCGCTTTCCTTTTTTTCTATTAATATTTCTCTCTCTCTTTCTGCCTTGCTCTTCCTCTTGCTCTCATTCTCTCTCTCTCTCTCTCTGCGCTTCTAATCACCCATCAATCACCTTCTTTGTCTCTTTCTCTCTTTCTCCTACAACCATGTCTTTTCCATGTTCTTCCGTTGTTGGTTTGCAGTTTGTTCTGCCCGAGTTTTCCCAGGGAGAACCTTCTTCAACACACGAAAACTGGCGATTATTCTGAGTTCCTTGATGTCTGTGGTCTGACATCATTCTTCCATCTTTTAGGGCGAAACTCTCATCCACACAAATCCCTTGAAAAGAGGATATCACAGAACACCAAACGTCTCATTCGTCTGTTAGTTTTGGAAAATCTTCGTCATGAAGTTTCACAGGTGTGTAGATAGCTTTATTGTGCCACACAATTTATTCCAGAAACGTAGATATACAGGATGTACTGCATACTCAAATACACCATGAATCATTACAACCATGAATATACAATTAAGTGTTCAGTCAGGCAAATTAAACAATTCTTCTTCATCTCCGTCAGCGTGACTGCGTCTCTGTCGCTGCTGGTCGTCGCAAGAGTGAGTCACGGCCTCCCAACCCTCGTCACGACCCCTCCTCCTGTGGCCGCTCAGTGACCCTACACGCCGGGGCCGAACCTCCTTTTACTAGTGTTGGTTCGGGTTTTCAACGAATATTCACTGATATTTCGTAAGCTTTAGATAAGGCTCAATATTTTCCTTTTAGGAACTTGCATTTATAACCCCATGGATTGGGAGACATAACAAGTAATGGTCTGCATCTTACAGTTCATTATTCCATTCTCCATCGTAGGTTCTGAGCTACACATATACACACATACGTGTGTATATTGATGCATATATACAGACACATGTATAAGCATATCCATTCAACTTTCTATATCTATCTGTATGTCTATGGAATTGACTATTGTCAAAGTCTATTTGTGTCGCAGACGATTTTGTTTCCTGCTCTTTCATTTGTTTTGTTTACAATTCGCTCCCATGAATCCTCCTTATCTCCACACTGTGCTTATCAGCTGCTCCCGGGGAGAACCCGGTTCGGTGGAGGAATGCCTTGGATTTTTCTTGATTTCCTTTGACGGCGATACAAGATTAGAAAACGGATTAAAGGAATTATTCTGAGTTCGTCGATGGCTATGTTCTGACGTCATTCTTCCAACTTATAAGGCGAAACTCTCGTCCAGACAAGTCACTCGAAAAGAGGATATCACAGAACACCAAACGTCTCATTCGTCTGTTAGTTTAGGAAAATCTTCGTCATGAAGTTTCACAGGTGTGTACATGGCTTATTGTGCTATACAGTTTGTTCCAGAAAATAATTTACAGATCGTACTACAAATACAAATACACCATGAATCATTAAGACCAAGAATATACAATTAAGTGTTTATCCAGGCAAATTAACCAGTTCGTCATCTTTTTCAGCATGGCCCTATCTCTGTCGCTGCTGGTCGTTGCAAAACTGAGTCACGGCCTCCCAGCCGCAGTCACGGCCCCTCCTCAGGTGGCCGCTCAGTGCCCCTTCACCCCGGGGCCGATCCCTCTGCTGCTGCCCAACCCTATCGACTGCGGCTCCTTCTACATGTGCAGCTGGTATGGGACGGCCCTGTTGCAGCACTGTCCTCCTGTGCTGCACTTCAACGCCAAACTGCAGGTGTGTGACTCTCCTGCAAACGCCAACTGTGTCCAGAGAACCACAGCTGCTCCTGCCTCCATCACCACTACTGCTGCTCCAATCTCCAATGTGACATCAGCTCTTCCTGTCTCCAATGTAACTACAGCAGCCCCAACTTCAATAACTACAGCTGTTCCAATCAACAATGCGACCACAGTCGTTACGTCTCCAGCGTGACTACATCTTTTCCAAACTCCACTGTAACCGTGGTCCATGTATCCAGTGTTCAGGGTAACCACGCCTTTACCAGACTTCAGACTACGATTACAGTCACTATCAAGATGGTTCCTAATGTGTCATGCATTTACTTTGCAATAAACCTTTTGAATACAAGCTTTGCCTTTTCCATGTATTCATTTCGTGATATTATGCTTAGTTAGCATAGCTGCGGAAAATACATTATATGAAATAAACTTTAAAAGCAAAAAATAAATAAGATTATGATAGACCTTGAGACACACAAATAATGATGACAAGAGCAGCCACTTAAAACAGAATGGCAAAAGAAAAAAGGAAGAATATGAGTTATAAAATAGGAATGAAATCGAATTGAATATATATATCTGTAAAGGACGGGCATGTGATTAGGTGGTTGGGTACAAAGCTCAACACCCATCATGGAGAATGAAATAGCCAACTGTAACATACAGACCATTTTTTGTTATGACTCATAATCCATGACATTATAAATCCTAAATGGGAAAACATTGATTCGGATCTCTCTATCGACACAAATATTTATAACTTACGAAATTTAAGAGAACAGTCATTGAACATTGAACCAACACTAGTAAAAAAATGGTTCGTAAATACAACTTTTACATTTTCTGATCCTTGACAAGCCTCGTCCCACTCTGCACATATTTTCACACAACATAAAATCCTTTTTCCAGAAAATGAAGTGCAGCGTTTCATGCCTCCGAGTCCTGTGCTGCACTCGCCTTCAGAAGACCTCCTGGGGACCGGTTGTCTTCAGATCTCCTTTCGCCAATAAATTGTTGACTAATTTTGTTCTGTAATCATGAACTTCTAATTATCTCTATATTTTGCTTTTTCATTACGTCATTCTGGTATTCAACAGCTTTAATCCCTGTTATAATTATTTCTTTATTTTGTTCTTCATTATATTACACGATCTTGCATTTAATTACCTATTTCTTAGTTGTTAATTATTTGCTCGTGTGTCTCGCTGAAGACCAGTTGTGATTTATTTTTCAGTTCAATATTCTTGTGAAGTTTTTAAGATTTTTTTCTCTTCATATAATTTCTGGAGTTTTGTAAACCAAGGAGAATGAGGATCATGAAATGACAGTGTCCAAAAGATAAAGATTGTGTTTAAAAAGTTTATTTCAAAATAAATACACAATACTTGAGGAAACGTCTTAATAGCAATTATTATCGTCCTCTTGAATAACTCTGGATAGTAGAGCACCTGGAGATATAGGAGACTAGAACAACTAGATGCAGCTACGGTTACACTGGAGTTTGGAAACGCTGCGGTCACAAAGGAGAAGCTGTGGTCGCATTGGCAATAGGAACATGTGTGGTTACATTGCTGATTGGAGCAGTTGCAGTTATATTGGAGGTTGGGACAACTGTAGTTACGTTGGAGACAGCAACTGTTGATGTCACATTGGAGACTGGGGCAGCAGTGGAGACAGGAGGAGCTGTGGTTCTCTGGACACAGTTGGCGTGAGCAGGAGAGTCACACACCTGCAGTTTTGCACTGAAGTGCAGCACAGGAGGACAGTGCTGTAACAGGGCCGTCCCATACCAGCTGCACATGTAGAAGGAACCGCAGTCGACGGGGTTGGGCAGCAGCAGAGGGATAGGCCCCGGGGTGTAAGGGCACTGAGCGGCCACCTGAGGAGGGGCCGTGACGGCGGCTGGAAGGCCGTGACTCACTTCTGCGACGACCAGCAGCGACAGAGACGCGACCAAACTGACGGAGACAAAGAAAAGTTCTGTCATTCTACCTTACAGGATACAATGCCATACAATAATTTTGTGTGATGCATATGACATATATTAATTTCTAAAGCGAAAACAATGCAGTTATAAATCAAAACTGCTTACACACCTGATGAACGCCATATCTGAAAATTTCTCACAGATAACAAAAGTAGACGACTGAGAGCCTGACGTTAGGAGAACCTTGTTGTGTTGCCAAAAGTTCCTCTCGAATGCAATGCTCGGACGAGCGTCTTACCTTTTAACAATGAGGAGTGACGTCAAAACACAGACGTCAAAGAACATCAAGTAATTCCCTATAGTACGTTTCGATGACGTCTCGATGAGATAAGATTCCTTAATCCTCTTAGCCGGACCTATCTCTGGAAAAGCTGATAAGCACAGGTGGAAACACAACGAAAGGAGGGAATTTAATGTGGATGGCCTCAGATTTTGGCTTAAAGGACACTTTTTTTTAGTTAACGACAGTGTGTTGTAGATGATTTTGGTTCAGTGCTACGAGGGATGTTAATGGCGTTGATGGGTTGAGTGCAAATACAGATAATTTTTTAAAAACTGGTAATAACGAGAATAATAACAATAGTAAGTTCTATAATAACGCTATTGACAAAATATAATGAGCAATGTCTATCCAAACAAACACACATAAACAAGCGTCATAAGAAATAAAATATGACTTTATAATAGAGCTTATTTGTGGGGTTATATGGGTAAGTCATAAATCTCATCACCCAGTGCGGAATCCTGAACAAGCATTCCATTTTAAGTATTAATGTACATTTCATTTTATCTTCTAACTCATCACTCATGGAGTTAATAGTTCTATCTACAGGAAGTATATCTGTTATAGGGATCTTAGTGATTATTGATAACTTTAACAGTATCTGACAAAATATGGTCGAGCTTTTACATATTCTCTGATTCTTGATATGCTATCTCATTAATCAAGTTTCATACTGTGTTTGTTTCATCGAGGTACACATGTTCATTATATTTCTGATTTAATATCCATTTCATTCAGATTTCTTACGAGGATACTCTTGACTCTGTTCAGCAAAATAAGCTTTCCTTAATCACTTTACTATTTTTTATATTTTCTCCAACGAAAAATCTTTTCATCCTTCAGTTTTATTTTTTATGTGTGATGTGGGGGCCATTTGTTTTCTTTAGTTTTCTGTTGCCTTTGGAATTCACGGTCAAAATTATGATACTTCAAGTATATCTATCCATCTGGCCATTTATCTATCTGTCTGTCTGTGGAGCTGTCTACTGTCGGTCTATATCTAACACACGATTTTGTGTTCTGCTCTTTTTTTTCTTTCTTTCTTTCTTTTCTTTTTTATGAATGCTTATCTCCACACTGTGCTTATTAGCTGCTTCATGGGAGAACAAGACTTGGCTTTTTCTTGATTTCCTTTGGCGGTGATACAAGATTAGAAATCAAAGGGATTATTCTGAGTTCATTGGTGGCTGTTTTCTGACGTCATTCTTCCAACTTATAAGGCGAAACTCTCGTCCAGACGAGTCACTCGAAAAGAGGACATCGCAGAACACCAAACGTCTCAATCATCTGTCAACATTTATATTTTGGAAAGTCTTCGACATGAAGTTTCACGGGTGTGTAATTGCTTCTGTTGCATCTAAGTGCAGTTTTTTTCCCCAGAAACATTTATATACAAGTATTGCAAACACACAGTGAGTCATTAAGAACAAGATTGTACAATTTAATGTTCAGTCAGGTAAATTATCCATTTCTTCATCTCCGTCAGCTTGGTCGCGTCTCTGTCGCTGCTGGTCGTCGCAGGAGTGAGTCACGGCCTCCCAGCCGCCGTCACGGCCCCTCCTCAGGTGGCCGCTCAGTGTCCCTACACCCCAGGGCCGGTCTCTCTGCTGCTGCCCAACCCCGTCGACTGCGGCTCCTTCTACATGTGCAGCTGGTATGGGACAGCCCTGTTACAGCACTGTCCTCCAGTGCTGCACTTCAACGCCAAACTGCAGGTGTGTGACTCTCCTGCTCACGCCAACTGTGTCCAGAGAACCACAGCTGCCCCCGTCTCCGGCACCACTACTGCTGCCCCAATATCTAATGTGACTACAGCTGTTCCTGTCTCCAACGTAACTACAGCTGTTCCTGTCTCCAACGTAACTACAGCTGTTCCTGTCTCCAACGTAACTACAGCTGTCCCAACCTCCAACGTAACTACAGCTGTTCCTGTCTCCAATGTAACTACGGCTGTTCCTGTCTCCAATGTAACTACGGCTGTTCCTGTCTCCAACGTAACTACAGCTGTTCCTAGCTCCAACATAACTACAGCTGTTCCTGTCTCCAACGTAACTACGGCTGTTCCTGTCTCCAACGTAACTACAGCTGTCCCAACCTCCAATATAACTACAGCTGTTCCAATCAACAATGCGACCACAGCTGTTACTTCTCCAGAGTGACCACACTATTTCTCAAACTCCACTGTAACCGCAGATGTATCCAGCTGATCTATGCTCTGTATCCAGTGTCCAGGGTAACCACACCTGGACCAGATTGCAGAGAACGATTATAATCACTATCAATATGGTTCCTAATTATTCTGTTTTTACATTGCAATAAACTGTGAATACAAGCTTATCTTTTGCATGCATTCCTATGACTTACATAACTGCGGAAAATGAATGATATCAAGAAAATATAACGAATCTTACTTTTACAAGAATATAAAACTTAAACAGAAGAATATTAAGATTGCAACAGACCTTTCTTGAGATACACAAATACCGATAGCAAGAACAGTTGCTGTAACAGATAAAGAATATGATCACTGAATGAAAAGCTGTTGAAAAAGGTGACGGAATATAATGAAGGGATTAACGATTGCCTATATTTCGGATCAGAGGTTGTCTAGAATGTACACGCGAGAAGAAATGTGAAAATAACTAGATCGTGAAAGGTCTTATGAAGAGTTGTATTTCGATGAAACTGGAAATCAGAGTAAAATTACCAAGCACATTAAACAGAAACACAGCCAGAATAAGGTTATTAAATTGCGACAGTAACAATAATAAGATAGTAATAACTATGATAATGATATTAAAATGGAAATAGAGATGCACTCGTACAATCGCCTAATGAGGCTTCCAGTTCGGATTCGAAAGGTGACGATTTTTTTTTTCTACAGTGACTTTCATTTTATTTATTATAGTATGCTGCTGCGTAGGATAACATAGGATAAAGCGAACAGCATGTAGAGGAAAAGAGAATTGCAGAAAAGCCTGACCAGAATTTGTTTGCAACGCATGATCAGGATTTATGGAACATATGAAAAACAAAACAATTAGCAAGCAGTGAGGCGATTACACGAACGATCAAGTCCATTTAGTTAAGAATATCTGTTCATTTGTTTTAACACTCGCTTTTGTTAGGGACAACATAAATAACTCCATAGACTGAATCATGAGATGTAATGGACCGTACATTAATATCTTTATGATTGAGTGAATGCCCTGTGTCCCATTGGTGATGAGCTTTGTTTGAAAATCTTTGTGTGGCTGATGCAAACGTGCATCTATTACCACAAATATGTTAATGGTTATGTCTATGTTCCAAGCAGTATGTATGTATATACATATAATATATATGCACATGCACACACACACACACACACACATATACATGTGTGTGTGTGTGTGTGTGTGTGTGCATGTACATATATACATACACATATATATATATATATATATATATATATATATATATATATATATATATATATTACATACATATATATATACATACATACATATATATATATATATATATATTATATATATATATATATATATATATATATATATAACCATGTTGATTGATTATATTTATTGGTTATTTGTGTTATTATTCTGTTATTACCATCATCCTGGTGATGGTTGGATTTTACAGATGAATGTATTAAATTCTACTTCATTTATTATTTATTTTCCTATTCCCTCCCTCTAGGCTCTTTCGTCGTTTTTTTTTCTGATGACTCTAAAATTCATGGTCACTAGATAACCCAGTTATCACACGCTCGTGTATATATACACATCCATAAGCATATAAGTATATTTATCCATCCGGCTATCTGTCTGTCTGTGGAACTGTCTACTGTCGAAGACTATATGCATCACACAGTTATATTTCTTACTCTTCCCTTCTTTGTGTTTTTACAATTTGATCTCACGAATCCTTATCTCCACGCTGTGCTTATCAGCTGCGTCTGGGGAGAACCTGGTTCGGTGGAAGAATGCCTTGGTTTTTTCTTGATTTCCTCTGACGGCGACACAAGATTAGGAAACGGATTAAAGCGATTATTCTGAGTTCTTTGATGCCTGTGTTCTGACGTCATTTTTTCAACTTATAAGGCGAAACTCTCGTCCAGACAAGTCACTCGAAAAGAGGGTCTCTAAGGATACCAAACGTCTCAATCGTCTACCATCTATAGCATAGGAAATTCTAAGACATGAAGTTTCACGGGTAATTGCTTTTGTCACATCTAAGTGCAGTTTCTTTTTCCAGAAACATCTATATACAAGACGCATTACAAATGCTCAGTGAGTCATTAACAAGGTTGTACAATTTCATGTTCAGTCAAGCAAATTATCCATTTCTTCTTCGTCTCCGTCAGCTTGGTCGCGTCTCTGTCGGTGCTGGTCGTCGCAGGAGTGAGTCACGGCCTCCCAGCCGCCGTCACGGCCCCTCCTCAGGTGGCCGCTCAGTGCCCCTACACGCCGGGGCCGGTCCCTCTGCTGCTGCCCAACCCCGTCGACTGCGGCTCCTTCTACATGTGCAGCTGGTATGGGACGGCCCTGTTGCAGCACTGTCCTCCAGTGCTGCACTTCAACGCCAAACTGCAGGTGTGTGACTCTCCTGCTCACGCCAACTGTGTCCAGAGAACCACAGTTGCCCCCGTCTCCAGCACCACTACTGCTGCCCCAATATCTAATGTGACTTCAGTTGTTCCTGTCTCCAACGGAACTACAGCTGTTCCTGTCTCCAACGTAACTACAGCTGTTCCTGTCTCCAACATAACTACAGCTGTTCCTGTCTCCAACATTACAGCTGTTCCTGTCTCCAACGTAACTACAGCTGTTCCAACCTTCAATATAACTACAACTGTTCCAGTCAACAATATGACCACAACAGTTACTTTTCCAGTATGATCAAACCTTTTCCAAACTCCAGTGTAACCACAGTTGCATCCAGATGGTCCGTGCTGTATGTATTCAGTGTCCAGGGTAACCACACCTGGACCAGGCCTCAGAGTGCGATCATAACCACTATCAAGATGGTTCCTAATGTAACCTGTATTTACTTCGCAATAAACTTTTTAGAGTACAAGCCTTATCTTTTACACTCATTCTTTCGTGATTCTTACTCTGCTTAGCTTATATAGCTGTCAAAAATAAATTATATATAATAGATGAAACAAACTTGGATAGATAGTAAAGTGATTAATGAAAGCTTGTATTGACGACCAGATTCTACAATATCCTCGTAAAAAATGCAAAGGCAAAGGATATCACAACAGAAATATGACTAACGTGTATGCATCGATGAAACACAGTATGAAACTTGACCATTCGCAAGCGTTTTCTTGCTCTGTGAGCAAAAAAAATATTAAAAAACGTAGGATAAACAAGATAGCATATCAAGAGTCAGAGAATATATAAAAGCCCGGCCATATTTGTTAGCAACGCAAGGGGCGATCAGGATACATGAACTAGATTAACTCCTAACTGTGGTTTGTTAGTAACAGCATGAAGCAATTAGAGACGGTCCTGTTCCAGCACTGCCCTCTTATGTTGCACTTCAACGTCAAACTGCAGGTGTGTGACTCTCTTGCTCACGCCGTGTCCAGAGAACTACAGTTGCCCATGTCTCCAGCCTCCACCGCTATTGCCCCAGTCTCCACCATGACCACAGCTGTCCCTGTATCCAAGCGTAACTACAGCTGTCCCAGTCTCCAGTTACACCACTACTGTTCCAGTCTAGACTGTGACCACAACAGTCTCCAATATAACC